>NC_142065.1:63358753-63658753 GCF_059756535.1 Pantherophis guttatus
CGGCAATCAGTTTGCCGGGCAGAGGATCTTTAACACACAGGGTTGACTTTTTCTTTATAGAATTCTTGATAGAATTTCCTGAATTTCCAAGAAGTGTTTTAGGACACTGTAGTGTGGGAAGTGTGTCCCAGGAGGACAGTGCCAGGGACCTCATAGCACCAGAAACCTCAGAAAACAGTGCCGAGAGACTCAAGACCCTTCCCCCTTGAAGAAAACCAAGACCCACCAGCTGAAACAGAGCAGCCCTGCTAACAGAGCAGACAATAGAAATACTTAAGTAGAGCCATTAAGGGGAATCAGGCTAAAAATAACTCCCCTTTTCCTCTTTCCTGGCACAATTAAACCCCAGAATAGGAAGGACAAAGCCCCAGGAACAGGATTAAACCATTAAGGCAGGAAGACAGGATTCAGACCTTAACTAAAGGCACATACAAAATCTCATCAAATCACACCAATTTCAAAGGGAAGATGGGTATAAAAATCAGACCACTTTGCTTGCAACCCAGGAACACTCGAGCTGTTTTTGCCTTCCTTCATTAAAGAATCCCACTTTCTGGAAGCTGCTTCGGAATTAATTTCTTTTCAGGGTCCATGGTTTTTCCCAGCTGGGAACGAACTCAGGAAATTTCTTCCAACAGTAGCAATGTAGGGCATGAGCCTAGTCTCTAGTTTTAAGGTAAAGAAGCTACCAGGGAGTGATCATAAGAAACTTCTGTTTTTGCTTCCTGCTTTTTGGGTTAAGATTTGTATCAATAGCACATGACTACTACTATATGAATAATAATTTATTCAACTTGTATCACTGTAGTCACTGAACAACACTGGGTGGCTCACAGTAGTAAAACAAATATCAGGTAGTCCTCGACCTAACAACCACAATCAAGCCCAAAATTTATGTTGCTAAGTGAGACATTTGTTAAGTGAGTTTTGCCCCCCATTTTGCGAACTGTCTTGCCACAGTTGTTAAGTGAATCACTGCAATTGATAACTTAATAAGACGGTTGTTAAGTGAATTTGGCTTCCCCATTGTCTTTGCTTGTCAGAAGGTCACCTGATCTTCGGCCATAGCAACAGTCATAAATATAAACCAGTTGCCAAGCATCTGAATTTTGATCACGTGACCATTGGAGGTGCTGCAAAGGTCGTAACTGTGAAAAACGGTCCTAGGTCCCTTTTTTCAGTGCTGTTGTAACTTTGAACGGTCACAAAATGAACTGTTGTAAGTCAAGGACTATCTGTACATAAAATCAATAAAACATAAAGATAAAAGATGTCAACCATGAGGAAGCAAGAGCCTCTGCCTTGCCGAAAGCCTGGGTGAAGAGCCGGGTTTTCAAAGCCATGTGATTTTTAAGGGCAGCCCCACATACATATTATTGCAGTAGTTAAGTCACAAGGTGACTAAGGCCTCTTGATATAGGAAAGGGTACAACTGAGGCACAAAATGGGCAAAGGCCTTTATGCAGGATTGTGACTCCAGGAAAAGCCCCAGGTTGCATAGCAAGCTTGAAGAGGGAAGGTCAAAGATGGAATATTTGCAGATCTGGGCAGTTCAAACAGCCACAGCCACTTGAGTCTTGGTAGGATTGAGTGGTCTAAAGTGTTGCTTTTCAGTGGGCTGTGGTTCAGTGAGGATCTTCTTTAAACATAAATAATGTTTATAGTGGTGATAAGAGCATTTTACAGAGTTTAGCTTTTGGCAATACAAATTAAGTGAAACTAATGCTATGGGGGCTTGAACTGTACAAGAAACTCAATTGAGTCCTCTGTTAAGAATTTAAAACTTCTGTCTGAAACGTGGATAAAAGGCAATGAACTAACGTAATTTTGTTGCTCAAAACACACCTCTTCCAGGTGGCATTCGAGTCCTGATACTATACTGATTTGGTTATATTTTGGTACCATTAATTTTATTTTATTAAATTTCCACTACCTTGGGGGCCTTTTATACTCATAGAATCTTCGAGATTTTACTAATATTTTATATAAGCTCTTTCAGCAGAAATATCTAGTTTCAAACCACAGGTGAGCCGCTTATAAATATAATGAATAAATGGACGAATAAACTGAGTCAAGAGGACTATCAGATACACTGATATAAAGACAAACAGACTACAAGTAGTCCTTGCTTACCAATGGAAATTGGGACAGGGAACTTTGTCACTAAGTGATGCAGTCATACAGTGTGATGCCACATGATTGTACCAACTTATGATGGCAGTTCCAGCAGCCCCAACTGCTGTTAACATTAGGCAAAATTGGCAGGGTCACAGCATTCTGCAGTCATGTGATTGTCTTTTGTGACCTGCCAGCTTTCCATTGACCTTGTCAGAAGTTGGCAGTAAAAGTTTATGGATACAACCACAATTCCAAAGTCCTCATTCAGCATTATCATAACTTTAAGCAATTGCTGAATGAGTGGTCATTAAATGAAGACCCCCTTTAGGTATATGTTCTTGCTGAAGCTGGATAGTTCATTTCTATATCATGTCTATTTCTTGCCTTAGGGTAATATAAACACAACTCAGCAGTGTAATCAATCCTCGGAACATTATTTTCTGGTTGATGTCATGATGTATTTTATGTATGGCAGGCAGAAGCTTCTCCATATTCTCTAGTTGACATCTGTTTGAATGTCTTGGTTGCTGATCTGGCAAAATTCTGTACAGAAAGACCAGATGGATCGCTATGCTTGAAAGAATCTCAAAGGCTTCCACAAGAAGTAGCTGATCGATTGCTGCAAACAATGGCTTATCAAGGTAAGAGATTTCTGGGCCAGAAGAGACAGAATGTTAACAAAGTGGGGTTCTGAATATGGGATTGCTCATAAATTAGAACTCGTAATTCTGTTTATTTCACATTCCGGGGCTCTAAGGATTCAGGAAAAGTCCATGATTCAGCAGCACGTATAGTTATGCATTGCTTAACAATGGCAATCCAGTCTCAATTTTCATCATAACTTGAGGATTTACTTAAGGTTAGTTTGGACTACTTTGAAAATACAGGTATCATTTATTAATAGAGCTTTACCAGATGGCAGTTCTTAGCTCACCTTGGCTGATTTTGGAAGTTGAATATGTTGGTAGTTAGTGCTGGGATGGGCAACCGCTTGGGAATTTCAGTGCTGTTGGCTACCCTGTGAAGTTGCAAAAAACATTCTGAAAGAAGGCAGTAGTCAACTACTTATGTAGTGCTGCCAAGGAAATGACATATATGCATTATCAGGAATTAACTTTAATTTATGTAAATTTTTATCATTAATATGCAAATAGGAAACAGTTGGACTGATTTCAGAACTTTGCTCGGTCTGATGTATATCTTTTTTTTATCTTTACTGCCAGAGTTGTTAAATGATGGTACTGTGGGCATTTTCCAAGGCAACCAAATTCGTTTGAAGCAAGCTTGTATCCGCAAAGCGAAAATCTCAGCCCAATCCTTCAAGAAGGCTTTCTGCCATCATAAACTAGTACAACTTGATGCTGCAGGAATGAATGAAACTGTTACCATTGCAGATGTTGTGAGTGGATTGAGAAGCAGTAAATGGATCCAGAACAATCTCCAGTGCCTTGTCTTGGACTCATTAACTCTTTTTCCTACAAATTCGTATGAAAGATACTTTAGTCAGTTCCCCGGTCTTCGTTCTTTGAGTATTACAAATGTATTGTTCGGGGATGAACATCTAGCAGACGTTGCTACCCTGCCAAGATTAGAAAGCTTGAACATATCCAACACTTCTGTTAAAAACATATATGCACTTCTCGCCTGCCGGAATCATCTGAAATCTCTAACTATGTACAATTTGAAATGTTTGAAAATGCCTACCACAAAATTCTTAGATGTCATAAGAGGACTAAAGTATCTGGTTCACCTTGATATCTCAGATGATCAGCATTCTGGATCCGAGATTGCCTTTTGTTTGCTAAAGCAAAAAGACATTCTGCCTAATCTTGTATCATTGGACATTTCAGGGAACAAATCCATTACTGATGAAGCCGTAGAAGCGTTTGTCAGACAGCGGCCGCGAATGCACTTTATAGGTTTGTTAGGTACAGCAGCTGGATTCACAGAGTTCCTTTCAGGACAGGGAAGCTTGAAGGTTGGGACCACTGAAATGCACTGCAACTACAGTGATAATTGATAAACCAGAAGATTGCATGATTTGAAAACCTAACCGTAGCTCTAGTTAATTTATTTGCAGCATAGAACTAATAACATTGATACTACTAAGGTTTCTTTCTTAAAAATGGTTATATTATTAAAAATGTTTAAAGAAAATACTGTAACTAAATAGCTAACAACTTTCTTGTACTAACACAAAAGATTTATGACTTTTGCCTGTTGTTCTCAAACCAACAGATAAACCTGTTGCTAGCTGAGAACTTATTTTCCTCCCTTCAACTGAAAAAAGATCTGATTTAATATTAACAAAACCCGAAGTTTGATTTTTATGTCATTATACAAATGCTGGGAAATCCCTGAAGTTCCTCCAAAATGTAACAGGCTGACCCAGGTTCACTTTTAATAAAAGCAATAGCTAAGTACGGTAAGCCATAGATTTGGTGGGAAAGTAATATATTGTGTATCTCAGAACCTTTAGATAATTTTTGTCTAAAGACGGTTCCTTGTCAGCCTTGCTGATTAACTCATAATTCAGTACAGCTTAACTATTTCAGCCTAGGGGAATGGAGAAGAGTGTCAAAAGTGATTTTGTGCTTTAAAACAGGGGTCCCCAACCCATGGTCTGTGGACTGGCACCAGGCCATGGCATGCCAGAAATTGGGCCACACAAACAAAGCCCCATCTGTGGGATGCAGCCAGAATGTGAAACCACGCACCCGACAGTCTACAGAAAAACCTCTCTATGGAACCAGTCCCTGGTGCCCAAAAGGTTGGGGGCTGCTGGTTTAAAAGTATTACTTAGGATTGGGTGTTTGCCTTCCAGCTTTATTGTTGCACAACTCATGCTAATTACTACATTTATTCTGATCAGAGTTAACACTAAAGGAATGAAATCTTTGTATGTTGAAAGGTATCGGGAGGAGAAAATGAAATGCAGATTTTAGAAGCTCTGAAACGCTACAATGAAAGGCCAGTATTTGTGAAGGAGGCCTTCTTCCATCTTTTTCTGCAAACCTGTTTTATGAAAATTACAAAGCCTGAAATTTTAAAGGTGAGGGAGTTTAATTTGAAAGAAATAATTGTTTGCCAATTGTTGAAGTTTGACTATATTCAATAAATATCATTATTTAAAATTTAAAGATACAAATAGGTTTGTGTTCTTTGATTTTTTTTTTTCTTATCAAACCATATAATATATTAAAGTTCTCATTACTGTTTCTTTTCATCTCGGAGCTTGTGATTATTGGAATGAAGAATCACCCTTTGGATTTGGCAGTACAGTTGACTGCTAGTGCCTGTGTCCTTAATTTAACTAGGCAAGGCCTAGCAGCAGGCGTGCCTGTTCGTCTCCTCTCCAGTGTAATTCAGCTGCTCCTTAAAGCCATGGAAACATTTCCTGAACAACGGCAGGTAAGGATATAAAGTAGGATATCCTGTACAAACACACACACAAGTTTGCACAAATCACTCCTAATATGTACTTGGTGCAGTTGATTTTGAATTTTTTTGCTGAGTGGAAAAACAGACCCCTTGGAGGTCCTGTTTCATTGCCAGAGACAATGGACATACATTGGATTTTTTTCACTTACATTGATCTTTTCTGGGAGAAAAATGCAAAGCTTTTGCTTGTGCTTTTCATTTATCATATGCTGCATAGGATTCTGTGGCCTACCCATTGCTTCTCCCTACCTGGATTTACACACTCCCAGTTGTAAAAGTTGTTTGATATGCCATTCAAAAGCATTAATTCCTTTAAGATTCAAAGCACTAAAAGCATACACTTCTTAGTTGACCATTTTATGAACAACCAGTAATTCAAGTTCTGAATATCACATTTTCATAAAATTGAACTCTCTTTTTTTTCCTTCTTTCCACACAGCTCCAGAAGAATTGCCTTCTTTCATTATCTAGTGTCCGGATCCTCCAAGATGTTCCATTTAATAGGCGAGTGACATTCTGTTTGAATGTTTCACAATACAAATGGTCAACTGAAAGTGAAGCCTTAATCTGGATGAAAGAGGTTTTCCTTTTTATGCATTAACATTAAGCTATCTTCTTACATACTGTACATCCCATCACCAAATTAAAATTCAGACCTCTGCTTTTTCAAGCATGTATATTCATTGTTTACTAATCTCCTCTTTTCCTAATGAAAACACTGACAATGTTGAGTAGATTTTCTGTTCTAATGCTCATTCTATTTCAATTTAAATTCAATTTAGATGTGATGCCAATAAACTAAAACACTGTTTTGTGGAATTTTGTGTGACCTCTTACCAAAATTTGGCCCTCTGAAGATATATCATTGGAATGCTAAGAATCTGGACACATATGGAGTGCCATATAGAAAAGCTATTTATACTTGCCTAGTGTTGCATTTATAATCAGATCTCCCATATTAATCCATAGATGGCAGGTTGAAACAAATACTGTACCAGTAATGCATTATTGATGTATCTTTTCTATAATTGTTCATTTTGGACAAAATTTTAAAAATCCCTTAGCATAGCTTTGATAGAGGAACTGTTGTTCAGGGGTTAAAATTTTGTGTGCATGCATTGTAATTATTGGCATCTATAAATAGTAAAACTTGTGTGTACCGGATCATTAATTCAATTTGTTCTGGGGAAAAAATGTGTAAAAAGTTAAGGAATTGTTAGATTGATTTACAAGTGTTCAATTTGCTGATTCAGTCCAAATCAACTATCTGATTCAGGGATTAGATAATTGCTTTGAACTGAACCTCTAAAGTTAATTCTTACAGTGGCAGAGCATATTAGATAGACATATTTAGAAATGTCTTCTTAAGAGAAAAAAAATACAGGCTATTTTGAACCTAATTCAGCTCAATTTAAAATACAATACCTACCAGAACGAAGTATTGTGCATGTCATATTCCTGTGTTGTACATAATTCTTAGAAAATGTAGTTTTTAATCTTATTTATTTAGAATTTTATTAACTAGATTTGTAAGGCACACCACTTCAAACAACTAACAAAAGAGTTAGCAAACAAAAGTTTGCACTTCTAAATATAAAAGAAAATAGATTTTTGTTTGTAGATAAATAGTTGCTTAAAAACTGTTGGATGTGATGAAAACACAAAATGTTTTTAAATTGTAGGTTTGTGGCTGCCAAATTTGTTGTTCAGTGGCTTTGTAATCAGGAGAATCAACATATACAAAGAATTGCAGTTAATGTAATCTCTATCCTGGGACTTAAGGTATGTGGCTTTACTTTTAATCCAGTATTTTCCTTAGCTCTCCAGGATATTACTTTAAAAGTCTGCTTTGTTTTTAGCTTTCAGATGAGCAAGCAGCACAACTTTCTGCAGAATTCTACATTGTTGTTGGGGTGAGTCCTCTCTGTCTCCCCTGAATAATAGTTAAGAGGACAAGGGATTTGTACTTTCCATATTTTTATATTGTACAATATTTGTAGTGCTATCTTTTTCCTTTATAGAAACTGCTTGAAATAGTTGAACAAAAAACAAATCAGACTGAATTAGATGCGACTTTCCATTTTACACTTCGTGCGCTTTGGAATCTCACAGATGAAGCTCCAACTATATGTTCACACTTTATGGACCACAAAGGACTGGATCTTTTCTTGCAAGTTTTAGAGGTAAACAAGGCAGCTCTGATAGTACACTACGAAAGATGATAGATAGAACACGACATACATTTAGTTATTTTTTTCTTTACAGATTTTTTCTTCTGATTCATCTATACAACGCAAAGCTCTTGGCCTCCTGGTAAGATCAAAATCAGGTGCGGCATACAAAAATAATTCCATAAAATGAGCATGACTTATTTTTTAAGGTGAAAATAGATCTTTTTATGAGTATTCTTCCTTCCCAGCCACGACAAAAAGTATGAATACCAATTGAAATAAAGAATCCCTCCCCACAAAAGTTTCCATAAGGTTTTCTTTCATTTGTCCTCCAAAGTTCATAAAGCTTTACTTTAATTCATTACAGCCACCCATATAACTTGCAGTCCTCAAACCTTCCTGAAATGAGCCAGCCAAAACATGGCAGTTTTGAGCAATGCAAGTTTTAGGAGCAAATATGCTAAAATAAGAGTAGAATAGATGTATTAAGCTTCTGCAAAATCTATTTCACCTTTAACCCACCACCATCACCAACACAAAATGCAAGTAGTCGCATGTAGCGACTGCCTCATACAGCAACCTGTTGTGGCAGTGATGAAAAAATGACTTTGCAACCAATCCTCACATTTATGACCTTTGCAGGTCTATAAAATAAATGAAAGCTGAAGTAAGATCATAAGCACAGTCAGGGTTTTGCTTAGTGGCCACTTCGTTAATGACTGAGTTGGGGATCACTAAACATGGACTACCTATATAGGTAAATTATCAAATGCTTGCATTTGATTTCAAAGTCTTGTTTTCAAAAGTGTGTTTTTTTCCTATCCTAATAAGAACAACGTGGCGGAGGTGAGAGAGCTGCATCCCAGGCTAATGCAGAAGGACTTTGTGGATCATGTCAGTGAACTTCTGAACAGTGCTGAGATAGAAGTCAGCTATTTTGCAGCTGGGATTATGGCCAATTTGATATCTAGAGGTGAAGAAGCCTGGACATTGAGTCAAAAACTGAGAAGATCTCTTATTGAAAAGCTGGTATAGTGAATTCAGTACTGTAACTCTCTTGAAAAGCATTTTCAAGGTTGCCTGAAGTATTTAAACTTGTATTCTCTGTTACAGCATTCAACCCTTTTGAAGTGGCCAACACCAGAATGCAAGATGGTAGCACTGCCAGCTTATAGGTATAATGTTAAAATAAAACTTGAACAATAATTCTGTACTTACTGCTTGCATCCTTCCATGCTGTCTGCTCATGTGCCAGTAGATTCCTTTCCTGGCATATGCAAGCTTCCCACCTCACGTGATTTTAAAAATACTCAGTTAATTAAGCACAATGAAAAAAATGAAAATCAAATACATTGAGAACAAGATGTAAAACAGAAAGCTTTAATTCACAGGTGTATTTATTGATCTGAAGCTTATGAACATCATAGATTCTAGAGTTTTACCAGACTAAATTAAAGGTCACATTTGTGTACACCTATAAAGCCAAGTGCAGTCAAAGTGCTGGAGATTATTGCTCATGTTCAACTCATTAGAAATAATCCTGCAAATTTGAGTACCCTTAACACCTTAGTTACAAATACTTCCTCTTCCTCTGCTTAAAGTTTAATACAACTTTAATACTAACCAAGATTTCCTCTTAGAAGCTGGTTGATTGGTAAACTCAGATTAATATTATCTCCTACTAATTTGGGTAGCAGTGCAATACTTATATACCAGTGATGGCTAACCTTTTTGTCATCATGTACCAGCGGGGGGAGCACGGGGAAGTTGCGTGTGTGTGTGTGCCCACAGCCATAATTCTATGCACCCCGTCCCCATGCATGCGCGTGTGATCCACCCCCCCCATGCAGATCATGTGATGGCCTGGTAGGCCCGTTTTTCTTTCTTCCCAGGCTCCAGAGTCTTTTTAGGAGTCTGGGGAGGGCGAAAATGGCCTTCCCCACCGTGGAAGCTATGTTCTTCATATAGCTGATTTAATGGGTTAAGCATTTGTGCAAGTCCTGCCATTAACTGTACTAATTCAGGATCGTAGAAACCCAGGCTGCCACCATCAACATATTGCACTAATAGGTAATCATAAGATGTCTTAGAAATGCAAAAGGTTGTTGTGGCTTCATTGACTTCATGATTTAAGAACTTACCAGGATACAAGTACCTGATAGCACAAAATCAATTAATAACAAATGCTTACGTTTATTTTTTATGACTGATAAATTTGCAAAAGATTCTTTAATTATCAGGTCCCTCAAGCCATTTTACCCACTGCTTGACTGCTTTACATTACCTGGAGTACAGATCTGGGCTGCGTGGGCTATTCTGCATGTCTGCTGCAAAACCCGTAGGTATCCTTCAATAAACCTTAAAACTTCCATTTTTTAAAAGATTGATGTTTATTTAACTTTTCAAACTGAAGGTGGGAACTATTGCATCAATTCATAATTACAAATTTAACAGTCCTGCTACCTGAGTTGTACTGGTTGCCAGTCAGCTTCTGGTTGCAATTCAAGATGTTGATTATCACCTATAAACCTACATGGTTTAGGGGTGGTTATTTGTGGAATTGCCTCTCCCATACTCTTCATCATTCTCTGCACTCTCAACAGGCTCAGCTTCCTTAAAATGCTATCAATTAAGCTGTGTCACCTAGGAAATGAATCTCCTCTGTCACTGCATTTACCTTTTAGAATGGCATTATCTGGAGATCTAAACTCGGATCAGGAGGTTTTTGGAGGGTTCCTTTTAACTGAGGAGTTGATATATAAATATAATATGCCCACCACCCTGGAGATTGAGGAGTTTTTTTTTTAATAGAATGTTCTTTCTTTGAACTTTGTGAAGCTGCCCAGAATGATTTTGAAGTTGGGCAGCCTACATACAAATGAAAAATTAGAGTACTTACGAACAATGGGAGAAAGATGTATGTGAGCCTGACAGATATTTCCAAATCACTGAAGTGTCTTTGCCTTATATCTGAATCTTGACTGGAATTGTAAATCAGCATGATTTGCAGTTTTAGTGATATTGTAAACAAAAGTTGATTATGTTGCAGCATGCAATGTTTTCTACATACCCTCACATATTTTAACATTGTCATGTTTATGTTGAAGATGTTAATTAACAGTTTTATTTCTCCTTAGCTGCCAAATACTGTGCAATGTTAATAGAAGAGAATGGACTACAGCACTTATATAATATCAAAGAAAACGACCAGAGTGATCCTGATGTCCGGTATTTAACAACTAAGATATTAAGTTATGTGGAAACTCATGTGAAGTATTATGGGAAGGCTAAACATCTAAAAGAGCTACAAGGCCATTCAGATTGATAACTGAGGTCATATCTCTACTTCTGCCATATAGTGTTGACATCTGTACTGGTGATCCGTTTCACAATCCTTTTTTTTTTTTATCAAGATGGCCCTTCTTGTATCTTTTTCAAGTCTTCTGTAACTTGCTTTAACTTATGGCTCTTGTATATTGACAAATGGAGCAGAGGACCAACTCTATAAAGAAAATTGGGCTTGTTTCTACTAAAACAATGAGTTTGCAGCAAACAATCAGGTCAGTCACAAACTACAGTTATGAACTTGTGCAAATCCAAAGAAGAAATTCTGGCTTTAGTCTATTGTACATAAATGTTTGCCATGATGTAAGCATAAATCACTTTGTTACTGTATTTTTTTCTGGATATACAAACTATTTTTCTATGAGTGGGAAAAATCTTTCAAGAGACTTTTTAAATGTTATCTATATAAAAAAAGATACGTTCTGTGATGGTATTTCAAACTGACTGCTTGTTTCTGTCTTTAAGAAAATTGGTCATAATGCAAAATAAAGCTTTCATAAGGTCATATTCAATAGATGGTAGCTAACCATGTAAAAGTGAGTTTTATTTTTGCTGTTCTTATTGGTTTCATTGAGTGTAACATTTACATTCTCCCAAAGTGGGTAGCTTGGATTAATTGGTGTAAGAAAAATACAGTAGATGGTGAATTTATCTTATGGGAAGTTGCTAGTACAGTTAAAGCAATATATCTGAGGAAAAATGGGGGAAAGGAAAACTTATGAGGAAAAATCATCAGTTAAACTATCTCATGCACTCTAGAATACTGTTAAATAGTGCTAAAATAGGGTGCATTTTGACCATAACTCATTAATGGAAAGGGAAAAGTCAGTGTAGTCAAATGTTTTTATCTTTTCTACTGCTAATTATTAGTCAGTCAAAGCTTATTTCAATTAAAGACCAATATAGAACAAACAATTATTGCAGAATGGGGCCTATTTGCAAATGTAAGCACAAGAATTTATGGATTTTGTCCCCTTGTCTCAGAAAGATCTCTAGATCTCTAAGCACAACATTCCTGGATGTTCTCACAACTCCTAGGCAAACTCCATCCACTTTCTTTCAAAGCATGCCTTTTCTGTGCTGATTTACTTAGGAGAAGGAAAATAGCAAAATCCCCCCACCCCCCCACTTCTCTTCTGTAGCTAAATGGACAGTAAGAGTTGGGAATCTGTGTGCTGGATATAACACCTTTGAGAATGAGGGGCTGATTGGATAATCAATGCAAGGATCATTACCAATATAAAGGAAAAGAACTATACAGGAGGTGAAACCAAAAAGAGAAGGAATGAAATAATTGAAATCTGCTGCTTTTTACTCATTGGTGGTTCTTCCAGCCAGGGACAGAGAAGGAGGAAATATGTAGGTAGAACAGAATAGAACAGGTAATAAAAGCGCAACTCAGATAATTTTCTCCCCACCCCACCCCACCCCCAAAAATAAGTCAACATTCTAATTTGCCTCTAGCTTCTGCTATTTGCACTTATTTATTTCCTGGATCACCAATTCCAGACTCCTGAAATGGCAGGAGGATTTTCTCCTGTGGCAGAAAAAAAAGGCAAAAAGAGCCAAAAAGCACTTCTTTTGACGTTGACTAAGAAGGGAAACCTTCCTGTTCTTGACTGTCCCTTTAACAGACTTTCCCAGTGACTTTTAACATGTGTTCTAAAATTGCTAAGGTTGAGAAACACTGATCAAAGCAAATCAGATTTCAGTGACAGCTCAAACTTTACATCCTACACACCTACCTACTTGTGCATTAGATTTGCGGTCCCTAATGTGGTATACTTGCCTGTCTTGCTTGACGTAGCCCCACTCTATTTTATTTTTGATTTTATTAATGTCCATATTTTATAACTAGTAGACTTCTTCCTGAACCGCCTTTTCTAGTTTGACAGCAACAAACATGTTTGGTTAATAACCTCTATAAATAAAATTAACCACACCAGATCTTACTAAGTCCTATCTTAGTCCAGCATTTTGCTCCTCACAAAGACCAGGGACCTACCTTTGTGGTAGTCACAAGTAGGAGGTCAAGACATACCACTCTCCTCCTGCTATTGCAACTGGTAATTGGAGAGGTTCTCAGCTCGCTCCCATTGAATCTCAAAATTAATAGCCAACAATAGATCAGTTTTCTATAAATTTATCCAACCCCCTTTTAAATACTTCCAAGTTAGTAACAGCACAACTTATTTATTAAATTTGTTTGCTGCCCATCTGACCACAAGGTGACTTTTGTGACATGTTTTACAGGCAAATGGTGTTGCATAAAGCACGTTATTTTATCTGTGATAAATTTCCTTCTGATCAATTTTATTGAATGAACCCTAGCCCAGAGAGAAAGACCCTTTCTCCTTGCCATTCATGATTTTATGTATTGCAATTATTCTCCTGCCCCCCGTTCTCTTTATTCTGTGCTAATGCATCCCAAACATTTCAGCCTTTCTTATAAGAAAGTTGTTCAAAAACCATGATCTTTCGGCTGTCCTATTCCCCACTTTATCTATTTTTTTTTTTCAAATACAGCTTCCTGACAGTACAGTTTTCTAGTTCCCTTGTACAGACCATTACAAGTGTTGGCAGTTTTCTATCCCTTTCCTAATATTTTCTAGTACAGAATTCACATTTTTCACAATTTCAGATATCCATTATAACCTCAAGACCTTTTTTCCTGGTTACTGTATATATTGAAGTTACATGTTTTTTGTCCAACATGCATAACTTTACATTTATTTAAACTGAATATTTTCAATTTGGTTGACAATTGTTTATAACCAGATCTTTTGGCAATTCTCCAAGAGCATATTGGATTTTTTTACTACCATGAATACTTTGTATGATCTACAAATTTCACTAGGGCACAGTTTAACTCCAAGTATTTACATGCTACCTTAAAAGGTAGCCACCTACTCTGATTTCATAAGAACAGTCAATAACAAAATGTCAGCAAGCAAGTCTGGAGAAATTAGAACTACCCACTATTAATAGATTGAGCAATGTTCCTGGTGTAAGGAAATAAAGCAATGGCATACTTACACATTTTCAGTTAAGTCTTTTAATTCTGAGCTTTATATAATTCAGAAATACAATTCAGAAATGCAAAGAAAATGCATATGGTTTTATACTAGTCATAAAATAACTGAAGTTTTAAAAATATTTAGGGCAGGAGTCAGCAACCTGAGGCTCTGGAGCCGCATGCGACTCTTTGGGCCCTCTGCTGAGGCTCCCCGTCAGGTGATCCCACCACTGGCTGGCCCTGCCCCTCGCCCTCCCCTCCCAGTCACTCCTCGCCTGGCCTGAGAAGGTAAGGGCGACTGCAGGGGATGGAAAAGCGGCCAAGGCAGAGACAGAGAGGTGGGGGGGAGAGAGTGTGGGGAAAGAGGAAGGGAGGGGAGAGAGAGATGTCAAAAGGATTTTGTGGTTCCCGGTGTTTTTAACAACTAGTTCTCTGCCCTAATGACAGGCTGGGTAGGCATAGCTAGGGGGTCATGTGACTGGTGGAAGTGCGTGTCATCGAGTTGGTCACGCCCACCCAGATTTTGTGGCTCACTGTGTTTTCTGTGGAAAATGGATCCAAATGGCTCTTTGAGTATTTAAGGTTGCAGACCCCTGGTTAAGGGAATTACATGAAATTCTATATTTGATAACCATTAAAAAAAATCCCCAGAGGTGACTATAGCAAACCACTTCCATCTATACCAAGAAAACCGCACTAGGTTGAACCATATAAATTACCAGAAGCTGAACCTGACTCAGTGGTGACTTTATACATTATTGTAAATTTTCTTTGTAGAATCATCTTATTTTTTTGTATATTGCTTATAAAAAATCTAACAAATGCAATTGGTTGCTCTTTGGGATGATACACAGTTTCTCCTCAATTAGCAACTGAAATCTTCCTAAGTGAACAATGTGAGAGAAAAAGAGAGAGAGAGAGGCTGCGAAGTCAACAATTGCTGCTGTCCCGTTGGATAAAAGTTTTCTTGTGCAGCAATTGTCGGTGTTATTCCTCCGCAGGCAGAGAAATTTGCTCATAAATGCATGCTTTGGTTGGAAAATGATTTTTTTATTACTGTCACATTTGAACAGTAATACCCTTTACATTATCACTATTTAGTTCTTGACATCCAAAGTAGATTTCAAGCAAAAAAAAAAAGTATGAAGCTTATAAGGAACAGCTCTCCAATAAGGCACAGCCTTCGGATCATCTTGTATTGTATTCAAGCACTTTCAGAAACAATGTTTTAGCCTCATTTACCAGTGAATTTTGGAAGTCGTTTCTCATTGAAAGCAGCCATTCCTTCCTGACGGTCTCTGGTAGGGAGATTCTGTGTTTAAAATATAAGTCAATTGTTTTATATTTCATCTCTTAATCTTTTCAAAAGTTTTCAAGCCTTTCATTAATACACCAAAACTTCCATCCCCTCAAACAGCCCAAAGATGATTGGGGCTGTAGCTCTAAACCTCTAGACTAGAGTATAGTCCCAGTTTTCAGCCCGTTGTATCTTTTTTCAGTCAAAATTACTAATAGATGGGCTGTGTCTCAAAAATAAATAAGTAATACTCACTAGGTTTTGTAATTGTTTTTATTTGATCTATACTGTCTGGACTCATTTTGAAGCAGGGCTGCCTCCAAATATCATTAAATAAAGAAAAGGCAGGTGTAGTTTGGGATGTTGCGTGTGTATGTGGATACACAAAAATTGTAATTTGGTTTTCTGGGTTTCTTTTATTGATCTGATGGGTGTGGGTGCATATTTGTATTAATCAGAACTGAAGAATGGAGAAAAGTGTAACAATCCAAATGTCTGAGAAGCAAGAACACACACTGAAGCTAAAATGAAGAAACATCTGGCTCTTTTTACTAATCTTTGTAAATTGTTAACATCACAAGATTTGATAAAGTTTGGGGAAAGGCACAAAAAACAGATTTTTTAAAAAAGAAAATACCTGGGCATAGCACATTCTTTCAATAGCCATTCCTGATGCAATATCAACCTGAAAAGGAAGAAATAAAATCTTTTTGTCCATCTAAAGGAAAGCAATACCAAGTTACCAATTCAGAAATAATATATTGAAGTATGGCTTTAATGAATTATAATCAATCATCCTGGATTTCCCCCAGATTTCATCAGTGACACAAGACAAGGTTCTCTACCATGCAAAGTTTTTGGCACATAAATATTAACAGATTTATTATAGGTGCAGCTACATTAGATTCCCAGAACAGACACCTTTGGATTGTGCCAGAAGTAAACCTTGTGGGAACTTTAGTATGAAAATGAGTGTTACCTATGCAATTGCTATATGTGCACATACACACTATCCAGGTCTCCTACAATAACACTTAACTAAGTTGCATTTTAAAGTTACATTTAAGATAACATTTAAGTGGACAACCACTTAAATATGAGCCAGCAGTGTTCTGGCAGCTGCCAAAAAAGCCAACACAGTCCCAGGCTGCGTTAACAGGAACAGAACTAAGTTCACTGGAAGTTTTAGTACCACTTTATAATGCCTTGGTAAGACCACACTTGGAATACTGCATCCAGTTTTGGTCATCACAAAATAAAAGCAATGTTGAGACTCTAAAAAGAGTGCAGAGAAGAGCAAGAGTGAGGATTAGGGGACTGGAGGCTAAAAAGTGAAGAACAGTTGCAGTAATTGGATATGTCTAGTCTAATGAAAAGAAGAACTAGGGGTGACATAACAGTGTTATCTGTTTGAGGGGCCGCCACAAAGAAGAGGGGGCCAGTCTATTTTCCAAAGCACCTAAAGGCAAGACAAGAAGCGATGGATGGAAACTAATAAAGGAGAGGTCCAACCTAGAAATAATAAGAAATTTCCTGACAACTAGAGCAATCAATCAACGGAAAGGCTTGCCTTCAGAAATTGTTGGTGCTCCATCACTGGAGGTTTTTAAGAAGAAAATAGCCATTTATCTGAAATGGTTTAAAGCAGTGGTGAAATGTAAAATTTGTTACTACCGGTTCTGTGGGTGTGGCTTGGTGGTGGTGGGGTAATGTGACTGGGTAGGCATGGCCAACTTTTTTTTTTTTTTACTTTTAAAAGTATTTTTTCTACAACCTCTTCCGCTGAGGTTGTAAAAAAATGCTTTTAAAAGGCTCTGACGATCCCAGCTGAGCCGTGCGATCATCAAAGGCTTTTTTTTTTTTTTACTTTTAAAAGCATTTTTTCGGCCAAAGAAAAAATGCTTTTAAAAGTAAAAAAAAAAAAGCCTCTGATGATCGCATGGCTCAGCTGGGCATGGAAGAGGGGGCAGGGATTTTTGCTACCGGTTCTCCGAACCACCAGCCATCGCTATTGGATCGGGCAATCCGGTCCGAAATGGGAGCATTTCACCCCTGGTTTAAAGTCTTCTTGGGGATTGGACTAGTCACTAGAAGAAAATCTCTTCCAACTCTGTTATTCTGTATTCTGTATAATTGTTCTTCTGCCCCTCCTGACAACTCAGGAGAATGTTCTATAATCTATAGTAACAGTAGTTGAAGCTTCATTGTGTGGAAATGGTGATTTGTAGGGGTATTATTTCTTCCACTTCTCTATCCTGGACCTTTTTCTCTCCTGGCTGAGTGCACTAATACTGAAAATGTTGCACCAGAATGAAGAAGCAATTATGGTCATGTGTACATTTCTTATTTCTACTTTTGATTCAGACAATGAAATAGATCTGTCGCTCATGTCAAATTACCATAACTGGACTGCAAATGTAGAGATAGCCACCAGATGGCAGGAAAAAGATACGGACAACTTTTAACTCTTGCTACAATATTAGGGGACTGAATTTCTGCAGTTTAGCTCTGGAAGCTCTAATAAAATGTGGGTCTTTTGGGAACATTATTTTTCCAGCTTTCTGTGGAACCTTAAATATAAATTGAAGAAGCTTGTTGAAATGAATCATTACCTCAATCCCTTTGTTTATAGCCAATTTACCCAGTCTCACAGCTATTGGAGCCTTTGAAAAGAAAAGAAACATTTTTTTCATTTTCATTTTATTTCATTTTATTAAATTTGTATACCGCCCTACTCCCGAAGGACTCAGGGCGGTGAACAGGCACGAAATAAAACACATAAATACAAAAGTTAAGACATGATTAAAACCCAATTAAATAATTTTTGCCCGAGACAATTTAAAACTCCCAATAATTTAAAACGAATTAAAATTTGAGTTTAAAAATTTAAAAGAAGGGGAAAAATTAGGCCAGGCTGGCCTGCTGGAATAGGAGTGTCTTCAAAGCACTTTTGTATTAGAAATTTGTTTGCTTGCATGGACACAATGCGCACCCGCACACCCACCCACCCACACCATTAATTCAATCTCACACATAACTAGTCTGGACAAAGTGCCTCATAAAGGAACCCATAATCAACAAGTGCTACAGATTGCAATACATCATTTTCACAATAAGGTCAGTAAATACAAGACTGCCTCTGGTGTATTGCATAAATTCCTAAAAAAACGGAAGATACTTTTAATTTGCAGAACATACACTATTCAGGGAGGCATCGGGAGTTTTGAGGAAGTCTTTTTTAATTTTACTTCATAAAGACAAAAAAAAGACTCTGTCACGACTCCTGATGTCAAACAAAGTTGAAACTATGGTAATCCCAGGGTCGTAAACTAAATTAGAAACTTTAGACTGCTGTCCAAAAAGAAGGCAATGGCAAACCAATTTTGTATTATCACTAAAAAAAAAATTCCCACATACAGTAGATATGAACCCAATTTAAGGAGACTTTGCTTTATTCAAGCAGTCTGGTCAAAGTTCTAGCTTCAGCAATGCTTGCCTTGGAGCAGTGGGAATAGAGGGAGGAAAAATAAACAAATGGATTATAAAATCAATTTAAGGGTCTGATGACATGGAAGAGACAACTCATATTACAATGATAATGACATTTTCAAAAAATGCTGGTGTTCTAAAAATAAGATAACCTAAAGAGCAACTATGTCAAGAAAGATATTGCACAAATTATGAAAGGGCCTCTTTAGCACAGAGCAACTTTAAATTTCAAGTCATTTGAGAATTATTTCAGTTATCTAAGTGGATACCTGGAAAAAAACAAGAAATACTTGTTTTTTACTTAGCTTATGCAAGTCTCTTTACACCATAAGGCAATGGCCTCAGATGTTATAAATTCTCACAGAGACAAATGAAAAGATAGTTGTATCTTGTAAGTTCTTTTGGTTCACCTAGGCATAATCACTGAAACAGGAATAGCAAAGTATATGTTTTTGGTGCAGTAAAGCCAAATCACTACTGTTTGTTCAGGATTTATGGGCATCCAGTTAATTTATTAATGGATGTGGTGTCTTCTAAACCAAAAAGAATTCTTTGTCACCAAGAAATATATAAATATTTGAGACAGGTTGAATTCAAGATTTCATTTGGCTTTAGAAATTTGCAGTGAATTGTATTGGCCCAACACTGGAAGAATGAGGTAATTCCTACAGATGAAAATATAATTTAAAAAATATTAGAATGTGCAGAAATGGATAGGTTAAACACTAAAGATAAAAGACAAAGAAGATACAGAATATTTTTTAACATGGGATTTGTTCTATCACTGGTTAGATAATAGACATAGAAGTTAGAAGTTGAAAGCTTATTAATATGTATAAATAAATAATATTACTATTATTACTATGTATAAGTAAAATGGACCCAGATAATACGCTGTTTACTAAGCACCAATGTATGTTAAAGAAAAATGTATAAACAAAATATTTTTAAAAAGTACTCTATTTTTAAAAAAGCAGAAACATATTACTTCTTCAGCGATATAGAGAGGAGAGTGAAGAACACACTAACCTGAGGAACTATTTCTTCAGCTAAAGCCAATGCCTTTTTATATGCTGCATCCCCTTCCTCATTCTGTGGTACTGTGTGATTAAGTAGCCCCATGGAGAAAGCCTCTTGCCCATCAATCTGTCTGCCAGTAAAAATGAGCTCTTTGGCAAGGCCAAGGCCAATGTAGCGTGATAAGCGCTGGGTTCCACCTAGACAGGAAAAAAATGCAAAATTCCTCAAACGGATTTTACAGAAAGCTGTTATATGCCATTTCAATTTCAAGAAGAGAAGTAACGTAGAGCTAGAATAGAATAGAATAACAGAGTTGGAAGGAATCTTAGAGGTCATCTAGTCCAACCCCCTGCTTAGGCAGGAAAGCCTACACCGTTTCAGACAAATGATTATCTAATTTCTTCTTAAAAACGTCCAGTGTTGGAGCATTTACAACTTCTGGAGGCAAGTTGTTCCACTGATTAATTCTTCTGTCAGGAAATTTCTCCTTCATTCTAAATTGCTTCTATCCTTGATTAGTTTCCACCCATTGCTTCTTGTTCTACCCTTAGGTGAAATTTGAAATATTTGAAATTTATTTGAAAATATTTGAAATTTTTCAAAAATTTGAAATACCGTGTTTCCTCAAAAATAAGACCTTGTCTTATATTTTTTTGAACCCTGAAATAAGCGCTTAGCCTTATTTTTGGGGAGGTCTTATTATTTTGGGGCACGTGGAGCAAGATGGGGCTCCTCTTGCCATCTGACCTGATTTCCAGCTCTGTGTTTAAATATTTTTGGGGAGGGCTTATTTTCGGGGAGGAGGCTTATTTTAGCGCATGCGCTGAAAAGCCCGATTGGGCTTATTATCAGGGCATGTCTTATTTTTGGGGAAACAGAGTACTAAGGAAAATATTTCTAAGAGTGAGAACAATTAACCAATAGAAAGGCTTGCCTTCAGAAATTGTGAGTGCTCCATCGCTTTTAAAATGGGACAGGACAGCCATTTGTCTGGAATTATATAGATATAGGCTCTCCTGTTTGAGCAGAGATTGGATTAGATCTCTTCTGTTATTTTATTCTGTTATTTAATTTCACAAAGAATCATACTGCTAAAGTTAAAAGTAGTGATTACGGCATTTCTCCTAAATGCCGCTGATGGCTCTTTGGAGATTTACTTGGGTTGAAATCCAGTTCTTACTGGCCTACTGACATCAAACCAGATTCTTACAAACCAGCCCTGTAAGATAGGCCAGGTCAAGAAACAGGAGCAGTAGGAATTTTAAGGAATGTTTTTCATAGTAAAAACATAAGATGGTAGAATGAAAACCTGCCCATGTTTCTCTCTGTTTCAGGTGACACTAAACAAAATCAAGGTAGGGTTAGAACTATATCTTCTTTTTTGAAAATCCCTACTGAGTAATTCTTTCATAAAGGTAAAGGTTCCCCTTGCAGATATGTGCTAGCCGTTCCTGACTCTAGGGGCCGGTGCTCATCTCCGTTTCAAAGCCAAAAAGCCACGCTGTCCGACGACGTCTCCGTGGTCATGTGGCCGGCCTGACTAAACGGTGAAGGTGCACGGAACGCTGTTACCTTCCCACCAAAGTGATCCCTATTTTTCTACTTGCATTTTTTACGTACTTTCGAAATGCTAGGTTGGCAGAAGCTGGGACAAGTAACGGGAGCTCACTCCATTACGTGGCACTAGGGATTCGAACCGCTGAACTTCTTTCATACTTTTCCCAAAATCATATCTAAATTTCTTTATACCTGTATAAATTATATTGGTATAGTAGAACCTCATCTTAACAGAATAATTGGTATAAGAAATTTTATGATACTTCTTAAATGGTTTTTAAATATCAAAGTATGTTATAAAAGTGATGTCTGGTAGTTGCTTGATGCTAAACATTGTACAAGTAACGTAAATGTAATGTGTTGCAGAAGCCCACTGCACTGAGGTATGATCAATGGAGATTTCACTGTAATAATTTTAATGAAAAGGTTTTGTTCTCGATCATGGGAATCTTGCATTAATTTACTTGGATTCAAAGTTTAGCATAACTACGTTTTTTGACATTGCCACCTCAAAACAATTACATTCCCTCCATCAGCAAAGAAAGCTTTTGGAATTTCATTTTTTTTCTTCTTTAGCAAAAAAGGAAGCTAATCTGGCAGAGATGCTACCTTAATTTTTTTTCACAGTTGGGGTCCCCTCAATTGGGTGGCAAAAGCAGGACAGTTTTCATGAGCTAATCAGTTCTCTTTCACCTGGCAAATGGAGGGGTTACATAAATAAACAGTGGGTCGATTTTCTACACATTCTCCTTTTACCTGGCTACATTCATCTCCAGAGCTAGGAAAAACAGAGGGGAAACTATGCTGGAGAGAGGGGAGTAGCAGATCTACATTTCTGCTTGATAGAGCAAAAAACAACATGCAATGGCAGCTTGATTCCTGGGAAAGTTGGGAAATCCGAAGATAATCTTAATTGACAGTTCCAGGCATGTGTGCAAATCCTTTGCGAAACCCTCAACAACCTTTGTATCACATTCATTTATGTCATATTTTTATAGGAAAATAAACTATTTCCATGTTGGGAAAACAGGAGTTATACAATATAAAATCTGGGAACTTATATTAATAGCTTTTGCTATTTTTAACAAATTACAGTACAATTGTATGACAAATGAAAAAGGGGCAAGAAAATTGATGATGCAATCTTACCTGCTCCAGGGAGAAGTCCTCTGGTAGTTTCAATTAAACCCATTTTAGCCGATGATGCTGATTTAAGAAAAAGACATATACAAGATCAAAATAGTAGTATAATAATAGTATAAAGGTAGCACACATTTAACAAATCTTAAAAAGACTACAGTTTGGCTGGACCAAGTTCATAAGATAGAGCAATAACGTAAACAGTTAGCTTATGAATTTTAAATGTTACAGGTTGAATTAAATTAACTGTTTTCAGAATAGGAACCAAAAATATTGGTTATACACATACTCCTCGACTTATGGCCACAACTGAGTCCAAAATTTCTGTTGTTAAGTGAGACATTTGTTAAGTAATGGGTTGCCCCATTTACAACCTTTCTTGCCACAATTGTTAAGTGAATCACTGCAGCTGATAAGTCAGTAACCTGGTAATTAAGTGAATTTGGCTTCCCCATTGACTTCGCTTATCAGAAGATTGCAAAAAGTGATCACATGACCCCAGGATGCTGCAGTGATCATAAGTATGAACCAGTTGCCATGCATTTGAATTTTGATCACATGAGCATGGGGATACTGCAAAGGTCATAACTGTGAAAAATGGTCATAAGCCACTTTGTTCAGTGCCGTTATAACTTTGAACGGCCACTAAATGAACTGTTGTAAGTCCAAGACTACTTGTACTGATATTCTCACCTGCTACTCGGAGATCACAAGCTAGGGCCATTTCCAAGCCGCCACCCAAGGCATAACCATCCATTGCAGCAATAGTCGGCATTGGTAATGCAGCTGCAAACATTACAGAACAGGATCATGAAGTGCGTTTTTGCAAAAATGGCATAATAAAAGAAAAAGCAACACAAATCTAGGAATGAATCTACTGGAGAAGGAAAAATATAAAGAACAAATGGCAGTAATATTCAAGCCGTCTTTGACTTACGACCACAATTGAACCCAAATTTTATGTTGTTAAGTGAGATAGATGTTAAGTGAGTTTTGGCCCATTTTACAATCTTTCTGGCCACAGTTGTTAAGTGAATAACTACAGTTGTTAAGTTAGTACCATGGTTGTTAAGTGAATCTGGCTTCCCCATTGACTTTGCTTGTTGCAAAAGGGGATCACACGACCCTGAGTCACTGCAAATGTCATAAATGTGAGTCAGTTGCCAAACATCCAAATTTTGAGCATGTGACCATGGGGATGCGGCAACAGTTGTTAAGTGTGAAAAACGGTCATAAGTCCTGTTTTTCAGTGCCGTTGTAATTCGAACGGTCATTCAATGAATGATTAGAACTATAGTTTAGAAACAAAGATTCCATGATTGATGAAATGAAACCTAGCATTGATGAAATTACACCTAGCATTCTGACAGGTATGGTAGGTAGTTCTCAACATATGACATTGGGGAGGATGTGCAAGAGTGCATGGAGGTGCACAAGTGCTGGGAGAGGCATAGTGAGACTTGGAGATCCGCAAATGGCCAGCCAATATGGCACAAGGGCAGAGCGGCTGGAGGAGACTTACTCAGTGACTTTCCTGCTGGTTTCCCTATCAATCATCTGGGAAAGCTGGCAGGGAAGATTACTAATGGCAATCACATGATTGTGGGGCATTGCAACATAGGATGTAATAGCAAGCTGTTTGCCAAGTCACTCACGCCTGACTGTGGGGATGCAGGAATGGCTGGAGCTCTGAGGACCAATCATAACCACCATTCCTTCAGCAATGTCATAGCTTCAAACAGTCACTAAACAAATGGTTGTAGGACATGGGTGTCCCACCTCTTGGTTTGCCTGGGTCGTTTTGACAGAAGAGGAATTGTCTTGGGCCACATATAAAATATATAATATAGTTAATGTGTATATATATCACATTAATAATGTCAAAAGTGTACAATCGTGGGGATGCATTACTAGCTGTCTGGGGCTGCATGTGGCCTACAGGCTGTGGGTTAGTCATGGCTGTTGTAAATCAAGGATTACTTGTAAAGTTAAATGGGCCCTAAAAAACATTTCAAATCTTATAGGATGATGCTTCAAGTGGTACTTGTAGTTTGTAAACATGTACAAAAAACACAGCAATGGTCAAGAGAAGGAAAAGATCACTCTACATTCCAGTACCAAAAAGGCAGTGCTAAAGAATGCTCAAACTATCAATCACAGTGATCTCACAGGCCATTAAGATAATGTCTATGATATTTGGAGTGACATATAACAGATGTACAAGTTAGATTCAAAACAGGCAGATAACACATTGCTGATACCTGACAGATAATGGAAAAAACAAGGGAGTTCTCAAAACATTTATTTTTGCTTTTTGGATGAAACAAAGGCATCTGACTGTGCTTCATATTAAAAATTCATTTGTGAATAAAGGGATTTGCCAGGTACTTACCAATGTTGTCCATTAAACTTCTGAGCCTCTGAACAAAATGGTCAGCTTCAGCATCACTCATTCGAGCTCGCTCTTTTAAGTCGGCACCTACATATGCAAAACCAAGGCATAATTTGGGAAATACGGAAAGAGAAATGCTTGAAGGTAATGTTTCAAATGCATCAATATCTGCTGCATGAACTACAGAAGAGTTGTATGATGGTAGAAGTAAGTACACTTAATTATCCATAGACTCAAGCAGTTCATATATATAAATACATATTATTTAATAATATTATTTACTACTGTTTAATAAATAGTACATATTATTATTAACATTATTTGCATTGGTAAATAATGATGTGTAATGTATTTATGTCTATAATGCCAGAAGTCACACTCTTAAAACAATCAGAATAGAGCTGTAAGGGACCTTGGAGATGTTCTAGTCCAACCCCCTAGAGACCCTATACCAAGCAGGAGACCCTATACCATTTCAGACAAGTGGCTGTCCAGTCTCTTCTTAAAACTCTCCAGTGATGAAACACCCATGACTTCTGAAGGTAAGGTCTTCCATTGGTTCATTGGTCTCACTGTTAGGAAGTTTTTTTCTTAATTGCAAAGGTGAGATAAGAAAATAATTTATATAAATTGAATTAGTGATTAGAAGCAATTGTCCATAAAATAAAAGATAAAATAAAATAATGAGAGCCAATTTTGTGTAATGATTAAGGAATCAGGCTAAAAAACGGGGGTGGGGGTGGGGGGAGACCATCAAAGCCAGGTTGGTGACCTTGGGCCAGCCCAAGGGAGGAGGCAATAACATACCACTTCTGAAAAACGTTGTCATTGATACAGGAGATACATTTTATTAAATTACCAAGTGGAAAGGATAGGATAAGTGATTTATTTTCTTCCACTTCTTCTCAGGTTATTTTGGCTTTTTCAAATTAAAAAACAGCTTTACTTACCAGCACAAAAAACACCTTTTACTTTGCTTTTGACTATTACAGCACGGATACTTTCATCAAAATGGAGAACATCAAGGATTTCATATAACTAATGAAAGAAGAGAATAAATCCAACATTCAATTCAATGAAAACTTTCTTTGAGACCACATACAACTTTCTATGTATGTGTGATCACACTTTAGCTGATAAAATACATAAGCTGCTATGTGCATAATTTGTTTTTCGTATGTGGCTTCTACTATAAAATCTGCATGAAGATCTAGGAAACTACTGTTCATTGATAATTATGGTGACCTTGGATACCCATGCCCTTTCAAACAATATCTACAGTATATAAGAGAAAATTAAATACCATCACTTACTTCATCCACAAACACTTTTCCCAGGGCATTTCTGGCATGTGGTCTGTTCATCTGAATTTCTGCGATTCCTTTACTCCCCAAAAGAACAATAATATATATATATATTTAAAAAAAGAGGTTTTGTGTCTTGTTTACTTAATCAAAACAATTCCAGGCCAACATTCAGTTCAAGCTCATAATAAAATATCAGAAAATGCAAACACTGTGTTTCAGGAGGGTTTTTTTTAAGCGCAGTCATCTCAGAGAAGCCTAAAAAGCAAATCTAGGAATAAAAGCAGCAGTAAAACTAATGAATAAATGTGGGTTTAGAAACTAATTAAGGTCAGGGTTGGAGAGCAGTCAGTAAATCATTTCAAAGAAGTGTGAAACACGGGTCATCCCCACCCCCCCCAGGTATCGATCCATGGCATGCCAGAAACCATGTTGCAATGGTCATGTGTGAAAAATGGTCCTAAGTCACTTTTTTCAGTGCTGTTGGAACTTCAGTCATTAAATGAACTGTTGTAAGTCGAAGACTGCCTGCATACTGCTTCATAGTTACTCTTTATAGCTATACAAACATTTCAAATTTCGTTTGCTACAATTAAGAGTATGGAAAGCCTCTCTGCGGTGGGACCTTAATTTCCTTAAAAGAATCAAGCATTCTCATATTTATTTTTTTAATTTTATTTATTTGTCAAGAACATATTAGGTAATATATATAAGTATAAGCATTAATTGAATACATAAAATAGATACAAATAGAGGAAACATTAGGACAGGGACGGTAGGCACGCTGGTCCTCTTATGCATGCCCCTTACAGACCTCTTAGGAATGGGGTGAAGTCAGCAGTAGCCAGTCTAAGGTTAAAATTTTGGGGGTTTGGGGATGAAACCACAGTCAGGTAGTGCATTCCAGGCATTGACCACTCTGTTGCTGATGTCATATTTTCTGCAATCGAGTTTGAAGCTGTTCACTTTAAGTTTGTATCTATTGTGTGCTTGTGTATTGTTGTGGTTGAAGCTGAAGCAGTCATTGACAGGTAGGACATTGTGGCAGATAATTTTATGAGCTACACTTAGGTCATACCGAAGACGGTGTAGTTCTAAGTTTTCATATGGCCAAAGTAAGTCCAAAGACAATTTTGTTTGGCTTTGCAGACTATTTTCTCCAGGGCCCTCTGACAACTAGGTTCCAAGGCAGTGGTGTTTTTTTTTTTTTCTTCTTCCAAACTTGGAAACTTTAAGATGTTTTGATTTCGAATCCCAGAATTCCCCAGCAATTGCCTACTTTCATTTCGTTTGAGACATAACAGCCTTTGTTGAGAAACAGTTATTCCTATTGGAAAGTCAGGAGACTAATTTTTGAAAGCCAAAAGTTAGGGATGTATGAACAACAGGGTATAGAGGTCTCCTTCTGTATGGTCAGAAAAGTCAAGATGGTAGCCATAACAATGCAATCGAACCTTAACCTGTTTTTATGCGCATTGCCCAGAATTCGTCCAAGATATTGTGGCTGCCATCTTGGGTTTTTTTGACACTACCCTATGGACACCCATGGCAGGATACCTCTTATTCAAGAAATATACTAAATTTAACTGAAGGAAAAACTAGTTTGTTTTCCCCAGCAAGCTTGCTGAGGAATTCTGGAACTCCACACCACCTAAGAGAATTGTGTTCTTAATGAACACAATTGCGGCCTCTAAATTCTCCGGTGACGATTGGCCCATTCCCCACATAGCTAATAAAGGGGTGTGTCCCCGAGGTCTTCTACGATTGGCCCACGGCCTACAGTGTCCTGGATCGCCATAGGAAGAACGCGCGGGCTCTGATCAGGTCGCATTCTCCGTCTTTTCCCTACCGCTCGGCTGTGGGAAAGGGAAAGTTAGTTCCTTCTTCCTTCAGCCTAGAGTGGGCAGCAGGCGGCACGATGGCCGGCCTCTTCCAAGGCACAGGCATTTCACTGCATGTCCCAAAGGTGCTTTTTCAACTGGATTTTCTTGTTTTTCTTTGAATGTCTTTGTTCAGAGAAAAACCAGAAAGCGCCTCTTGAAAAAGCACCTTTGGAACAACTCTAACCTGGATGACTGAGAATCTCCATAGACATGCATGCTTTCTGTGGCCTTGTGCCTTCGGGAGGAGTCACTCACCGCAGTCTGCCTTTCCGTGCACGTGTAACAGGATCTCTTTTTTCTTCTCTCCGGACGCGGCTCTTCTCGGGGAGATGCCCACAGTCCCCAAGGAGCTCTCCGTAGAAAGTAATCGCAGCACAGCGGTTGCTTGGCCCAGGCGGAGCATTTTTAGGACGTAGCAGCTGGGCCGAGAATTAAACTTTAACAAGTCAGGCAAACCGAGGCTCTGCTATTAACGAAGAAAGGACGGAGGGCAAGCGAGTCCCAGTTGTTACGGTTCAGTTAAAATAACACAGATCTCTTACGAAACGAAACAAGTTTCAAACAACAAATTAATTTCGGAGCGGTCAAAAAAAAACAATACTTTAGGAAAAAGGCAGTAGCGCCCCCTTCCGAGCACGAAATCTCTTTTATTCCAAAAATACAATCAAAAGCTCCTTAGCGTTAAGAGTCCGACTGCTGATGATCTTACGGACAAATCCGTACACTTTTCTCGGCAACTATGCAAAAATAAATGGCCAGCTTGAGGATTTTCTGGTGGTCTCACGTCCGAGTACTACCCAAACCCGAGTTTAATTACAGTAGCTTTTGAGTCTGCTTTCTTTTATATAACAGGCGGGAAGGAGGCTTGTTCAATAACTTTGATCTGACATTCTGACTGTAACCAAGAGATTGCATAACACCAATGCAGCCACGATCCTGTTCTTTGCACCGTAATCCAGTTTCCCCAAACTTGGCAACTTTAAGACATGGGGACTTCCAGAATTCCATATTCCCCACCCCTCTTGCTGGCTGGGGATTTCTGGGAGTTGAATAGAATAGATTTTTTTTTTTTTAATTGGCCAAGTGTGATTGGACACACAAGGAATTTGTCTTGGTGCATATACTCTCAGTGTACATAAAGGAAAAGATATGTTCATCAAGAATCATAAGGTACAACACTTAATGATAGTCATAGGGTACAAATAAGCAATCAGGAAACAATATCAATATAAATCGTAAGTCCACATGTCTTAAATTTGCCAAGTTTGAGAAACACCGATTTAAGGCAATGCTGGCTTTGAGATTCATTGCTATTATGGTATCAATAAAGGAGAACATTTGTAGCTCAGGGTTGAACTGAGGGGTCCTACATAGTAGAAGACTGTCAGAACCTATCCATGAACACCAATTGGCAGTCAGAAGACATGATGGAAATACTTTAATTTCACAACATCTAGACAGATTTAACCATAGTTTCAATTGGGAAAAACGTGACAACCCTAGACCAGGCCAAGTCCAAAAATGCCAGGAAATTTCTAGAAACTTGGCACTCTGACAAATCAGCCATCAATAGACACATAGACATTAACAACATCCATAGACTATGCAAAAGAGGCAATCAACCAGCCCAAAAGAGAAAAAGACTCCAGCATATCAGCACTCAAATCAGCATAGACTAATTTCAAGGTTAACCTCAGAACAACAATAAAGCAAGCAGTACCCCAATCAAGAAACTGCCGAAAATCCATCAGTAAACAACTCAACCAAAGAATCTCTAAGTCCACCCCCACCCACACAAGACATCCGAATATAAACTGACAGCAAACAGCACTCCTTACTAGCACTGATGGTGTTTCTTAGATAATGAAACGTCTGCAAGAAAACTAGCAAGCTCAGAGAGCATCTCACTTGTTGTAGACCACCCAAGAGTCTTTTTTTTTTTTTTTTGGTGAGATGGGTGGCTATTTAAATTTGCTAAATAAGCGAATGCACCTTTTGTTCTAATCTCTGCTCTTCGGCGGGCTAGAGACTAACCCTTATTTTAATCAAAGCTGGGGATCTAAAGCATTCTGCAATACTCGGGGATAGGCTCGCTCAGCCTGTTATTTCCGACTCATGAATTCAGGCTGGATTTCCAGAGTCTTTCCTCATGCTACCGCTTTAAGAGGGTGGAGAGAGATTGAGACTCGGCGCCGCCCCGTGTTTCGACCTTTTTTTGGAGGTGTCAAAAGCTCGCGCGGGGAGGAAAGTCGGAGCGACTGTGCATTTCTTTTGCGTGTATTTGGTGCTACGGCCACGCAAGATCCTGGGAGCATCATGGGCAAGAACAGCAGCAACCTGGCCCCGGTCCACGGAGGGAAAAGGGTTTTTGTCATCGGAGTGGGTATGACCAAGGTAATTGGATTGGGCCGGGATACTTGGGAGTGTGTTTCGGGTTCTAGAGTGGGACTACAATTGCCATCATGCGTGGTCGCGTCTGGAAAGCAGAGCAGGCTGCTTCAAAGGGTTGGTGAAGTTGGCGTGGGAAAATGGGAAGGAGGACGAAACCAGTTTCCCTTTCTCAGCGGGACTTATCCCTTAGTCAAAAAACCCAGCATTTTCCCCAAGAGACACGGTCCTGCTTCTCTTTTCCTCATTTTGCAGTACTGTACCTTCAAATCAACTGCACCAGTCTTGCAGTTTTCTTGTCAACATTTAGGAAGGGCTTTATCATTGCCTTCTTCCTAGGGCTGAGAAAGGGTGATTGGCTTAAGATCATTCAGTGCTTTGTGGGTAAAGCTGGGATTCATGGTTTTCTGGTTTATTGCCTGATGCCTTAATAGCTAAACCAAGTTGACTCCCTTTTGTTTCATAGCTATACTCTATAGCTATGGCTATATACTTTTAAATTACCTATATGGCAAACCTCTCTGCAGTGGGGCATTGGTTTCTTTAAAAGAATTACTCTCATGTGGCCAGGATCAGTCCAAGGTTGGGGCAACTTTGTTTGGCTTTGCAGATTGTTGTCTGCAAGCCTTCACAGCTACATATGTTATAAAACAGTGTTTTTCATATTTGGTAAGTTTCAGATGTGTTGAAAGTTGCCAAATTGGAAAAACACCATTCTAAGGGAAAGGTTAGGGAACCACCTAATACAGTTCCGACCTCCTCTTAATTCTCCAGTGACAATTGGTGCTTTTCACCTTTTTAATACCCCCTCCCCATTTTCACCATTGTGTTCCAAAATGGGATAAGCAGAGTGTCTAAGACTCCCTGGCTCCCAGTTTCTAGTTTGGTGCCTTAACTATTTCACCAGACTGGCTCTATCTTTACCCAAAAGTAAAATTCTTTCACTTATGTGTGGCTGATTTATAACTTTATCCTTAGAATAGCTTTGTGAGGTAGATTAGGATGAGAGTGGGCAGTGGCCAGTCCAAGCCCATCCAAAGATCAAGTTTACTATACCTTTTTCTGGCGGTGGTGATTTGGCAAATGACTGTGCTCAATAGGGTGTTTTTTTTTTTATAACTTGAAGGATGAGCTGGATCCCCTTGCAAGATCACATCTTGATTGAGAAATTGCACTTCTGTATGGTTCCCAAGCTATTATAAATGTTAATGGTTTGGTTTTGTTCCCTTCCAAGAATCCTTGGGATCATGTTGTTTAAACATTTTCTGTAAGAAAAGTCCAACTTGTTCCTGCACTACAAAGGGAGACTGAAGTTAAAGTCAAAACTCCATGTTGCTGTGACTTTTAATGCGACCTGTTCTGAAGCACTCAGAACTCTCCATGTTAATATTTAATTTATTGTGCAACCTGGGGAAGCAGGTTTTTAATCCATGTTGTCTAGGACTTATGGACTATTCCAAATTCCAAATTACATTAACAAGATTTTTATGTGTTGTGTTCAGGATAACTGAGGAGAGAGATGGAGAGTTTGGGTACAATTGTGTACAGTGTTCATACATCCCTTAAAAGACTTACAACAGTTCATTTAGTAACCATTCAAAGTTATAATGGCACTGAAAAAAGTGACTTATGATCATTTTTCACAGTTACGAACTTTGCAGCATCCCCATAATCATGTAATCAAAATTCAGAAGTTTGGCAACTGGCTCTTATTTATGCCCGTTACTCTGTCCCAAGCTCATGTGATCACCATTTGTGACCTCCTGACAAGCCAAGTCAATGGGAAAACCACATTCACTTAAGAATCAGGTTACTGTATTTTTCGGACTATAAAACGCACTGGAGTATAAGACACACCAATATTTCAAACAGGTAAAGAAGAAAAAAAATGTTTTTGCCCTCCCTGACCCCCAGGATCACTCTGCAGGTCTGCCAAACCCTCTGCACGTCCCATTTTTGCAAAAATGTGACATGTGCGGGGTTTGGGAGGCCAAAAACGGGCCCATTTCTTGCAAAAATGGGGCGTGCAGAGGGTTTGGGAGGCCTGCAGAGTGCTCCCGGGGGCTGGGAAGGGCAAAAATGCCCCTGTTTTTGTGACAAATGGGCCCGTTTGTGCCTCCCATACCCCCATGTGTCACGTTTTTGCCCTCCCCAGCCCCCAGGAGCACTCTGCAGGCCTCCCAAACCCTCTGTGCATCCTGTTTTTCGAAAAACAAGCCTGTTTTTTTGCGAAAATGGGGCGTGCAGGGCGGGGTTTCAGGAGCCCAAAAATGGCTGTATTTAGTGTATAAAATGCACCAACATTTCCACCTTCTTTTGGGGGGGGGGGAAGTGTCTCTTATACTTTGAAAAGTACGGTACTAGCTTGTCAATTGCAGTGATTCACTTAACAACTGTGACAAGATAGATTGTAAAACGGGGCAAAATTCGCTTATCAAATGTCTCACATAACAACAGACATTTTGGAATCCACTGTGGTGGTAAGTCAAGGACTACCTGTATTTCAGAAATCTGTCCTTTAGATACATTTAATTTAATTATTTGTTTTCTTGGTTTTGATCTTGAATTTCCAGTATCAGCAGGAGACTCTGAGTTCTAATTTTGCCCTAGGCTTTAAAGCTGGATGGGTGACTTTGGGCCAGTCACGCTCACTCAGCCCAAGCCAACTCACAGGATTGTTGTGGGGAAAATAGGACGCAGGTCTCAAATCACTCTAATAAGTCACCCTCACCTTCTTGGATACGGTGCTGTGCCGTCCTTCCTTGCGCCTTCCTGTATTTGCACATACTCACTCTGTGTCCTCCATCTCTGGGCTTCCTTGTTCTCACTTGCATATATCGCAACCCCTTCCTAAGTTGTGCATGGTTGCATCAGGCTGCCCAGGTTCTCCCATAACACTCCTGTGCTACTAAAACTGGAGGTTGCAGGATTATTAGGTATATTCACCACCTTGATTTATATGTAAAAAGTGGGATTAAAATCTAACAATAATTTAGACTTGAAGACCTTTTTTCGTCAGAAGCATCTTCAACATTTGCTTTTTTTCTAACAGTTTGAAAAGCCTGGCCGTCGTGAAAATTTTGATTATCCAGATATGGCAAAGGAAGCAGGTAACATACTGACTATTATATTTAAAACATGGGCACAGCCAGTGACAGATGAGCTATTTGCTTGGTGCGCCAGGCACATAGATAGTGGTATAAACAGTCAGACAGTATTGTTTTGCCAGTAGCCATGGTTTTCAAACCATGGGGTTTGAGGTTCATCTGTTTATGCTAGAGAGGTATGAAAATGTAATTATCTGCAGAAGAGTAAGAAAAGCAATAGAAGAATTGCTGTGTGTGTGAACTTTAACTAAGTTATCTTCATTTTATAATGTTCCTTTCAGATTGGGCCTCTGCTTCAGAAGAGTAGGCAGGGTACAATAAAAACCTCCGTAAAATACTTATTTAAAAATATAACATTAATGTAAATGTAAACATTGCTGATCCCTTAAATGCATTTATGGCTGTTTCCACCATCCTGTGGTCAGGTGACTGCGATTTATCATGTTGTTTTCCTGGAAACCAGTGCTTATTTCTAGTTTTCAGCAAAATCGTCCATTGGAAACGATGGTTTTGCTTAATGACCACTTAATGATGCCTTGGAAGTGATGTCCCAGTGCCTGGAGGCCGTGCGGGTCTGGATGGGGAGAAACAGGCTTCGACTCAACCCTTCCAAGACCGAGTGGCTGTGGCTGCCGGCGTCCCGGTATAGCCAGCTGACGCCATCGCTGGTTATTGGGGGCGAATCATTGGCCCCCACGGAGAGGGCCCGCAACTTGGGTGTCCTCCTGGATGCGCGGCTGTCTTTAGAAGGGCATATGACAGCCGTGGCCAGGGGGGCTTTTTGTCAGGTTCGCCTGATACGCCAGTTGCGCCCCTTTCTGGACCGGGACTCCCTACGCACGGTCACTCAAGCACTCGTCACTTCTCGTCTGGACTATTGTAACGCTCTCTACATGGGGCTCCCCTTGGGGTACACCCGGAGGCTCCAACTGGTGCAGAATGCGGCTGCGCGGGGGATTATGGGAGCGACGGGGCGCTCCCATGTGACTCCTCTCCTGCGCGAGCTGCATTGGCTTCCGGTGGACTTCCGGGTGCGCTTCAAGGTGTTGGTGATCACCTTTAAAGCGCTCCATGGCTTAGGGCCAGGGTACTTACGGGACCGCCTTCTGCCACCAATAGCCTCCCACCGGCCGGTTCGCTCCCACAGAGAGGGCCTCCTCAGGGTGCCGTCGGCCAGACAATGCCGGCTGACGACCCCCAGGAGGAGAGCCTTCTCTGTGGTGGCACCTACCCTATGGAACAATCTACCCCCAGAGATACGAGTGATCTCCGACCTTCGGATTTTTCGTCGGGCCCTAAAAACTTATTTTTTCCAGTTAGCCGGTCTGTCTTGATTTTAGGGTTAGTTTTAAAATTTTAATATTGATTTTAAATTGACAAGTTTTAAATTATGGGCCAAATTTATAAATTATTTTAACTTTATTTTTTAACTGTGATGTTTTGTATAGATGTTTTTATCTTGGCTGTTCACCGCCCTGAGTCCGAAAGGAGAAGGGCGGTATAGAAATTTGAATAAAGTAAAAGTAAAGTAAAGTAATGATTTCTGCATTCCCTTTATGATTGTTGCAATCCCTTAAAGACATGGCAAAAAGTCATAATACCAGATGTGACCACACAATGATCTGCTTAACATGACTACAATTGTAATTCTGGGCTCAATTGCAAGTCGTACGTCAAGGACTACAAGTAACCAAAAGTTATGGTAACAACAGTCTGGGTTGACACACAGTTTTGAAACTAGAAGTTTATTTAATCTGCCTAAGAGTGGGTAAGTGTGCTTGCACACTCTTCACTTTTGAAATCTGGCCTTTTACATGCAGCTTGTACAGTAAGTTTCTAATAAAGATTTTTCTAATCAATAATATGTTTTTTAACCTTGTTCAGGTCAAAAGGCTCTTGCTGATGCAGGCATTCCGTACTCATCCATAGAGCAGGCATGTGTAGGCTATGTTTATGGTAAGTGAAGGTACTGGTAAAGCCCACATTTTATCCTGATTCTTCTTTGCTCTTTTTAAGCTTGTGTCCTCCTCCTTGAAGCAGAGCTTATAACACATTTCTAAATATTCTAACAATCTTGAGTGTTTAGAGCTTTCTTCTAATAAGAGGCAAAGCATGAGGAGAAACCTTTGTGTTTTTCAAGATGTTGCAGAGCAAGCTCTCTATAGTGCTAGAATTGCTGACAACCTTTAACCTTTCCATCTGTACATTTGATTGTAAAATAGATAATGGAGAGGAGAAGCCATTTTTATTGCAGTGTTTTTTGCAGGAAAGTTCATTTAACCCTGCAGGCTTGAATTTTGATCGTTGCATGATTTAAAATTTACTGAAGAAAAGATCCTTGATTAAGATACAGATAAATTGTGAATTGAACGTATCTCTTTTAATCTATCTGTGAATCTGAATGTTTCTCTACAGTTTGGGATAAGGACCTTTTTTGTCCCACCAAAAAGTCCCTGACTAATTCACATTTCATAGTAAATTAGGGCAATCACAGAATAAATCACAGGAGGTTGGAATCATACAACTTTCTAAGTCATAAACTCTGGCAAACCCCAATGCCTGCATTTCTGCATCACGGCATGCTAAAAATTAATGAATCACTTTAGAGTTTAACATGAAGAAATTTAGCAACTTTAGAAAGAGACTAGAGAACATGTTGGTAATTTATCAAAACTGACTCTGTGTCTTTTTTTTTATTATTATTATTCTAAAGGTGACTCAACCTCTGGGCAGAGGGCTATTTATCACAGTTTGGGTCTAACAGGTATCCCTATTATAAACGTTAACAACAATTGTGCTACTGGTTCAACAGCTTTGTTTCTAGCAGGACAAGTAATAAAAGGAGGTAAGTTACATCTGCTAACCCCCAGCAAAATACAGTTGTATTTAACTCCTGGTCAGGAGAGAAGCTGGCACATTCTCTAAGTTGTACTGAATTACACGTGGTTTTTTTCTGCACTTTTGAATGCATGATTACTGTTCATGTGCAATCTTTACACATACAAAATAAGAAATAGAATATTTCAGCATGTGCAGACTTATAGGCATTCCTTCAGTCAGTATTTTGTAACAGCTCCTTTGGCAGAAATAACTCTTTCTAAAAGTTTCCATTCATTCTTGCTTTGGGATTCTTCCCCCCCCCCCACTTTTCCTTGCAGAACTTTACCATCTTAGAAATAATGTTAGGTCTCCTTGCTTGTTTGAAATCTCAGATTTTCAATGATATTCAAGTCCAAAAACTGAGAGGAAAAATATTAACAATTTGGTTTCAATCAACATCCACGTAGCTAATAAGGATATACAGTATACATTTGTGGATAAACCAAAAATTTAGGGACCAAAATACAACAAGACAACAAGAAAATTGGCTTTGGCTTATCCATAGGCTTATCTGCAAGTATATACAGTAATCTGTATTACTAAAACTCTTGTCATGACCTTTAACTGGGCAAAACAGTGCATCATAGGACAACTATTTTTGAACCAGTGTACCTTAAATGGACTAACTTAAAGAATGTGTCCAAAATCTGAGATCCATGACCCCCAAAGGCTGCGGTTATGGCAATGTCATATTCATTTTCAACATTCTGTGACAGTTTCCTAGCCAGTCTTGCAATCCCTTGCTCCATTTCCCTCCATTTAGACACTTAACCTGCCTGTTGGAAAGGGAAGGGAAGAGAAATTTTTGATGCTCCCTGCCAGATTCTCACAAAGAAATTTGATGGAGAAGCTGGCAGGAAGTTGGAAGTCACTCCTGTTCCCACTGCTATTTTGCTTGTCCTTGGTTACTGTGTATAGGTAAGAAAATATCTCTGAAACAATCAGCCAATAAGGCATAGACTAGTACTTTTTAAAAATACCTGTGTATCTCATATAAACATAATCCACCTGCAGCTAAGCAGACCCTTGAATTTTTAACCTAAATACCATGAAAAATGTAGGCCAGTTTATCTGCAGGTGGCACTTTTTTTATTTTGGTTAAAAAATCAAGGATTGGCTTATCCACAGATTGGCTTACATACGAGTACATATGGATCCTGCCCAGTGGTTCTGAATCTGAGCCCTCCTCTAAATGTTATGCACGTCCCTAGCTACCCAAATTTAGCCACCCTGTGGCATACCTTGTGGCATCTGTTTTGTTTATTATTAGTGCCCTGATATTTTCCAAGTAGAGCAAAAGAGATACAGTACCTTCAACATTTCAAAGCTAATAGATTTGAAGATGTCTTGCAGGTGCCATCATAAAATGACTGGATATGGCTACTTGTGACATACATATTTCACAGAACCATGAAGCTAAAAAATGAGACAGAGATGGAGCTAAGTCAAAGACCATAAGCCCATCCCTTTGTTCCCTGATCTGCTGTTCAAAATTGCTCCCTTTTCTAATGTTCTCCCAGAACACAACAGCACCAGTGGTGGGTTGCTCCCCGGTTCAGGCCGGTTCACAAGAACCGGTAGTAAAACCGGCGGGAGGCCCCGCCCACTGCCCTGGATGTCGTCATCAGCGATCTGCGCATGTGCAGAAGCTTCTGCACATGCACAGAAGCAAGGCGCACATGCAAGCGAAACAATCATCCGCCATCCCGTTGCAAACCGGTGGTAAAGGTAAGTAGAACTCACCCCTGAACAGCACCTAACCTCACTCACTCTCTTCCCAACTGATACTTTCCCATGCTTGTTGCCACAGAAGCTATAGGTTTCCATTTTCTCTTCCCTCAGGCTTTCCATGTAGGCTTGTGCAATCCCTTCCTTGATCTCCCTGATAGTGTTTCTCAGGATTGTCCCCTCTCTTCATTTGTGAAATACAACATTGACAGTTTCATCCAGGGAAATGGGTTAATAAGAGCTTTCAAGCAAAAAGGCCTGGTCTCTGACTGTTACTGAACTTTATTTCTAAGAACATTCTTATTCCAATTTGGACCTGGAGGCATTTAAGGCAGTTGAAAAGGTGGGTAGCTGGGAACCAGACTTTTGCTTCAAATTGAAGTTGAACTGGTTTAAGAGAGATGAGTTGTCATATGTCTTCTCACAGCATAAATTTAATACACTGTTCTGCCCCAGCTCCCAATTCCCAAGGATTGTGACGCACACCAATGGTCCTTATCAAAGTTATAACATACCAAGAATAAACAAAGTCTGGCAAAGGTTGGCAACCAGCCCAGAAAACAAAATACGATAAGACATTCACTCTCCGAAATGCTCTGTAATAATTACACGTTGTTTCCAGCAAGAAAGTACTAACTGCTTGCGACTTAAATAGGCTAAGGGAGTGGCCAATTATCCTCAAACCTTACTCTCGAGGAGACCTCCTCCTCCTGAGTACCGCTCCTGCCTTTTGACAGCCCTGCGTGCTCGAGCATTGAGGAGAGGCTCCTCTACTTCGCTCTCTCCACTTGAAGGAGCCTCTGGAGGTTCTGAAGGCCCTGACTGAGTCTCTGCCTCTGGCACCACATCCTCTTCAGCCTCCTCGCAGTCCGACGCGAGTGCTGGCTGTGCAGGCTGCTGGCGCGACCCCACACCAGCCTCCTCGTCCGGAACAGCCATGATCCGTGCAGGCTGCTGGCGTACACATAATTCTGAGCTTTGAATTTGTTTTGAGGGTCCACAGTGAATGGAACTCCAAATCCTTCTGCACTAAAATCCACTCCTGGATTTTTTCCCCTGCAACATTTTGGGCAGCGGGAGGCGGGGGGGAGGTGATTAATCCTTGCCTATCTCCTACCAATTATTTAGAGAGCTACCAATAGATCTAACTTCTGTTCAACTCTTTATTAAAGCTTAAAACATAATTATGCAATAATTTTTGTATTCAAGGTTTGGCTAACTGTGTATTGGCTCTTGGATTTGAAAAGATGGCACCAGGGTCCCTTTCAGCCGGTCATGTGAGTGTTCAAGTCTTTGCTATGCAGGAAAAGAATGTTTTTTTAAAATTTTATTTATTTTTATTTTTTATTTTTATTTATTTATTTGTCGAGTATGTATTAGATAATATATATAAGCATGAATTGAATACATAAAATGAATACAATTAAAGGGAACATTAGGACAGGGATGGTAGGCACGCTGGTGCTCTTATGCAAGCCCCTTACAGACCTCTTAGGAATGGGGTGAGGTCAGCAGTAGACAGTCTTAGGTTAAAATTTTGGGGTTTTTGGAATGAAACCACAGAATCAGGTAGTGCATTCCAGGCACTGACCACTCTGTTGCTGAAGTCATATTTTCTGCAATTGAGTTTGGAGCGGTTCACTTTAAGTTTGTATCTATTGTGTGCTTATATATTGTTGTGGTTGAAGCTGAAGTAGTCATTGACAGGTAGGACATTGTAGCATATTTGAAAAATGGATGAGAGTGTTTCATCTATCAACATCCTTTAGCAAATGCATGTCATTTCTGTAATTTCTGAATACTTCTCCAATAGCACAAAGCTGTGGAGCCCTTTCCCTTCCATCTTTAGTTAGGACCTCAGGTTCCACTGTATCTTAGCAATGTAATCCTTGAGAAGATTCCTCTGAGTTTTTTCCTTAGCAATCCTAATTACTATAGAGGCCTGGCCTTTTGGAGCAAAAGGCAGCTATGGCTCAAACTGAAAGGAACAGAAAGAAGGCGGCAATTTTTTTCTGGTCTACTGGAATCCTCTTTCATTGGAGCCTCAAGGCTTCTACTAGGAAAACAGTGGTCTGGAGTTTCTCTCAAGGCTTTCAGCCTATATCTGGGTTTTTCTGGAAGGATTGGGAAATCCGGTGGGAGGAGACAGAGCAACGGAGTTCCGAAACATCATCATCATCATCATCATCATCATCATCATTAATTCAATTTGTATGCTGCCCCTCTCCGAAGACTCAGTGCGGCATACAAGATCTCGGTCTGGCTATAAATAGGGGAGGCTCCAAAGCACTGTATAAATGGCAGTTGTAGAGTTAGAAGCAAAGTTTGGAGCACCTTGTCATTTGCTTTAGGCCACAAAAAGAAAGAGGCATCCTCAAAGAATAAAGAGAATGGTGAAAGAAGAGGAAATTAATGCCTCAAATAAGTTTGAGCTTCTTTACTGGGAAGCCAATTTTTGAGTGAGCCTGGCCCACAATCAGGAGTCTTAATAATGCTGATACGATCAGACTGATGAGGCAGGGGGGGTTCCTGAGGATATGTTTCTCACTTGGTATTCACAGCACACATAGATATTAAGATTTGTTCTTTTTTCCCCCTTTTTCCTAAAAAAATCTATTTGAACTATTTTAAGCCTAAAACAAATAGGATGAGGGCCTATTCCCCAAACAGATCTCCTGATTCTGAGCATTCATCCCAAGTGTCCTTTTTACTTCCTGACTATCCCTTTCCAGAAGCATTATTGAATTTTGAAGCCGCCTGTTAAAGCCTCATATTTATTACATCTTCTTCAGAAAGGAGCTACTGTGCATCAAATGGCCTGAGGGATCAATATGGATGTGAAAGTAGAAAAAAAATACAGGATATAATATATTTGGATAAAAATTTCAATCTAAATCAAGAGACTCAAAAGCAAGAATTGGAGAATGGTAGTCAAGTGAAAAATAATTCTGCATATTATCGTGAAGTTGTGTCTTATTGATTTCTCTGGTTCTTTGAAAGACCCTCTCTTTATTTGAGACATTTGTACTCTGTTGCTAGTTTGTCCAATTTATATGTATGATAATTTGCATTGGGTTCCATTATATAGTAGCATTTTGATTTATTATATTATTTTTTCTTTGAAACCTCTAACATGATATTGTCTTGACTCTTACCTGAAAATGAACATTATATAGGTAGTCCTTGACTTACCGCAGTTCATTTAGTGACAGTTCAAAGTTACAACAGCACTGAAAGAAGTGACTTGTGACCATTTTTCACACTTACCACTGTTGCAGCATCCCCGTGGTCATGCGATTTATATTCAGATTCTTGACAACTGACTCACATTTATGACGGTTGCAGTATCCTGGGGTCATGTGATCTCCTTTTGTGACCTTCTGACAAGCAGAGTCAATGGGGAAACCAGATTCACTTAACAACCGTGTTACTAATTTAAGAACTGCAGTGATTCACTTAACAAATGTGGCGAGAAAAATTGTAAAATGGAGCAAAACTCACTTAACAAATTTCTCACTTAACAACATAAATTTTCTGCTCAGTTGAGGACTACCTGTAAATTATGCCCACTTATAAGTTACACAATGGACTGCAGCAGAAAATTAATATATTTAATTTTTATAAATTGTTTGATATGTCTGTCTGCCTATATGTTTAATTTAGAAGCAAATGAAATGATGCAGTCTGAAAAGAGTATATACCTGTGATGGTGAACCTATAGCATGCGTGCCAGAGGTGACACGGAGTGCCCTCTCTGAAGGCATGCGAGCCGTCGCCCCAGCTCAGCTGTGCTGCGCATGCACCCGCACCTCCTGCCAGCCAGCTGGTCTTCTGGTCTCTGCCACGCATGCACAGGGGGTGTGTGGGGCCCCACATGCACATCCATGTAGGCGGGGCCATGTGCAGATGTGCGGGGGCAGGGCACATGCTGGGGTGTGTGCATGTGTGGGGGTGGGGCGCATTCAGGGGCCCACGCACATATTGCATTTTTGGGGTTCGGGCACGCACGCTCACATTCACGTGCCTGAGTGCGCGCTTTGGGCACTTGGTCCGGAAAAGGTTAGCCATCACTGGTATATATAGGGTGGCTGTTCAAACAAGAGAACTTTCATAGTGTCTTTTCCTTTCTATGTGTGTTCAGTGTAAGACTGTTGTAGTATTCATAATATACATTTTATGTCTTTCAGTTTTCTGATAGAGTGAATCCAACAGACAAGCATTTGGAAGTTATGATAAATAAATATGGCCTAGAAACAGCCCCATTTGCTCCACAAATTTTTGGAAATGCTGGCAAAGAACACATGGAGAAATATGGTATGTTAAAATATTAATGTTCTTAAAAAACCATGCAATGAAGACATTATTGATGTGCCACACCACTGTGAAGATCTTTGTGCCAAAAAAATCTGATTTCTATAGGGGCACAGTTTAGCTGCAGTATACAATTAGCTGGAATTCTGTTAACTGTTTTGTCTTTTGTGTCTTGAAACATGATTCTTATCTAATTTCTGTTGAGCCTCTGAGATCACGAGATCACAATAAGCACAGCATATTTTCTTAAACTGTGTTGAATCAACTAATGAAGTCATCCTTTTTAATATGCATTTAATATGCTTTTGATTATTTTAGGGACAAAGCTTGAACACTTTGCAAAAATTGCCTGGAAGAATCATAAGCATTCAGTGAACAATTCGTAAGTACAGTGTTTTAGGTGACGTGTTAGAATGCAGGCTAAAAAACAAGTATTGTGTGTTTTATTGGGAAAAAAATGCAAAGAAGTATTTAAAATGGGGGAGGAGTGTTGTAAAGGTGGCTAGTAGATTAAAAATTTCAATCCTCAAAAAAAGAGAGTTAAAATTATGATGGATTAGGATATTTAGCCAATATTTCTCTGAATATGAATACATATCAAAAGGGAATTATAATTTTCTTGTACTTCCTTGGGAACAACAAAAAAAATGAATCTGCTACTATTAGCAGTATTATGGTAGGTAGTCCTGAGCAAAGCTGCTTTATGCAACTACATTGTTCAAATGAGATTTCCAAAAGTTTCTAAATTTGTGGAAGGAGCTGGCAAAATAGTGGTGGGTTTCAAATTTTTTTACTACCGGTTCTGTGGGTGTGGCTTGGTGGGCGTGGCAGGGGAAGGATACTGTAAAATCTCCATTCTCTCCCCACTCCAGGGGAAGGTTACTGCAAAATCCCCATTTCCTCCCGATCAGATGGGACTCGGGAGGCAGAGAATAGATGGGGGTGGGGCCAGTTAGAATTTGTACTACCGGTTCGCCGAACTACTCAAAATTTCTGCTACTGGTTCTCCAGAACTGGTCAGAACCTGCTGAAACCCACCTCTGTGGCAAAAGCAGGAGATACTCATTGCAAAATTATATGATGATTTGACCTATTGTGGGAAGATACTTTTAAGATTTTGAAGAATAAAAGCAATAATTCACTGCCGCTGCTGTTGAATTGTTCTGACTGCATCCATTTTCTCTGTTTTTTGTAGAAATTCCCAGTTTCAAAAAGAGTACAGTTTAGATGAAGTCTTACAATCTCGCAAGGTTTTTGACTTCTTGACTGTCTTACAGTGTTGGTAAGAATCCACCTCTACAGTGCTTTTGTGACCCCATTTCTCCTTTTATAAAAAAAGCTTATTCTCTTCTTGATTTTGTTTCTCTTGGCTGTTTTATTCTGTTTCTTTGGAGCACTTCCTTTTTGCTAGATATTAATGTTTTTTTAAAATTGGAGATTGAATTGGGGACTTTGCATAAAGCATAGTATTAAGCATTAATCTATGACCCTTACACAAACGTGTTAATTTCAAAAGTTACAGAAGTGGTTACACGATAGTAATAACATACTGCACATACTTGAAATTGCAGATTTCCTATGCAGTAATATACAAAATAGCACATTTACACATTTCTGCTATATACCGTAATTGCTTTACAACTCATTAAGCAATCTTAAGACTCGTAATTTCAATAGTATAAATTTGACTATTGGTCAAATTCTCATCTGCCACTTTAAACTTTTTAAACATTTAAGGGGAAATACATGCATGGGTAGAATATTTTTAGCTAGATACGTAATATGGTGGGACGCCTTAGTCAGAAATGGAAATCCTAGCTTGAAACCAACTTTTGATTCTCTCCCTTATTGCTCCCCCCATCATGACCTCAGAAATTCACAACTTGATCTTCAACCTGAAAAACGGTAAAGCTATTGGAAATGAGTTGATAAAAGCAGAGTAAAATCCAGAGGCATGGCCCCTACACTGTATTACTGTCCCTTTTTACACATATACATTGTTCAGGGAATGGAATAGTCCATAATCAACCTTTATTGTGTGTTTTAAGTCCAACATCTGATGGTGCAGCAGCTGTAGTTCTTGCTAGTGAAGAATTTGTGAAGAAGAACGGATTGGAGTCGAAATCTGTCGAAATTTTGGCCCAAGAGATGAGGACTGATTTTCCGAGCTCATTTGAAGAAAACAGCTGCATTAAAATGGCAAGCCTGACCTTTTAATGTATACAGTAGTATGCACCATACATGAATATACCTATGAAAGACTGAAAATAGTTTAAGGATTAGACACAAACTGAAATGATAAAATAACCCCTGCTTGCTATAATATAAAGAATATATTTTAAAGGGAAAATGAAGTGGGAGAAAAAACAAGCAAGCAAGTGTGGGAGCTGGGACTCCTTTCTTTGGCAAACAGCTCCCCAGGAGAAGAGCAAGAGATTTCTAAGCAAAAAGAGTCCATTATGGGATAGAAAGGGGCGTGATAGTTCAGTGGTTAAAGATGCTGAGTTTGTCATCTGGAAAGCTGACAACCCATGTTTGAGACCCGAGAACTGAGCTTCCATTATTTGCCCCAGCTAGCAGTTCCAAAGCATGCAAATGTGAATAGATAAATAGGTTCCACTTCGGTGGGAAGGTAATAGCCTTCTATGAAGGGGTGGGATTCAAAAATTTTAGCAACCAGTTCTCTGCCCAGCTGCTGGATGGGTGTGGCAATGGTTGGCATGGCCTACTTAGTCTCTTGCACCATGGCAGGGGGGGCGTGTTTTCACCCACCTCAGGCTCTGGAGGCTTTCCTCGAGCTTCTGGGAGAGCGAAAACGGCCTCCCCCGGACTCCAGAGGCCCTCTGGAGGCCGGAAACGGACCCATTTCCAGACTTCTGGAACTTCCGGAAGACCCGTCTTTTGCCCTCCCAGATTCTCCTGCACTTACCTGGCATCCAAAATGGGCCGCGTGGAGACTCCTGGGAGGGGAGGGATGGACGGAGCCAGCCAGTCCTTGCAACTACTGATTCGGCAAGCCAGATGTAAAATTAGCCTCCGGGTAGCCCGAACCGGTCCGAACTGGTTGAATCCCACTCCTGCTTCTATGCACCTTGGCGTATAGTCATAGTGGCCATATGAACACAGAAAATGTCTTTGGACAACGATGGCTCCCTCAGCTAAGAAACAGAGATGAGGAGTGCCCCTTACTGGACAGGGGAAACCTTTACCTTTTATGGGATAGGAGATCCATGGAGAAAACAGGAAGCTTTCAGTTTAAATCCCATACTCCAAATCTAACTAAAGAATACAAAATTGCTGAAAGAGCACCTCTTGTTGGATATGAATGGGTCATAAGAGCAAGAATGAACAGATGTAAAATGACTCGCTCATTACTTTTGAAGAAAGTAATTTCATAATTCCATGAATATATTTAATAGAATTCTTGGTAGATCATTCAAATTTGTTTCAGTCATGCCTAAAATTAACCTCTTCCCTGGGCATACAACAGTGTAGCTTAATTCAGAAGAAAAGTACCCACTTTTCTTGAAATAGCTGGACGTATTTTTTTAATTTGCTGCTGTTGCTTTCAGTGCATTTATGTATATGTTGCCTTTTGATGTACATTAATTGGGAAATAGATATAAAGTAATAGGGAATATATAAAGTCCGTTTATTATTCATGAACTTCAAGTGCATATTTACACAGCATATTTAATTTCTGACAATTTCATTTTTTTCTGTGGTCTCTCCAAAGTAGTGCTTCTTGATGGGGGCAGTGTCTAAATATTATCAATCCCTGCATATGCAGTCAATTCATATTTGTTCATTTGGTTATAATATTCCAAATGGTTAATTAAGTGGTGTTTGTGTGTGCGCGCCCATACACATATTCCAATTTTTAAAAAGTCATTCATCAGGACAATTAAATGGAGTTCAGAAAACAGAAACATTCAATGAAATGCATTCTGGTTATATTTTATTGCTTTTAGGTTGGTTATGATATGACAAAGGAAGCTGCCAAAAAATGTTTTTCACAAACTGGCCTAACACCAGAAGATGTGGACGTGATTGAACTTCATGACTGTTTCTCTGCTAATGAATTAATTACATATGAAGCTCTGGGACTCTGTCCTGAAGGTATTCCTTCAATATTAGAACTACTAAACAGCTTGGTCATAGCTTCCACACAATTAAGTGCAGTTTTCCCTTTGTTTAACTCTTCAAAATGATCTCTGGAGGCAAGATGATTGCTAGAAAGTTCTCCCTGTCTGATGCCTTTCTATCATCATGCAGATAAAAAGAGCACAGAATAACAGAGTTGGAAGGGACCTTGGAGGTCTTATAGTCCAACCACCTGCTTAGGCAGGAAAACCTATACCATTTCAGACAAATGGTTGTCCGATCTATTTTTAAAAACTTCCTGTGTTGGAGCATTCACAACTTCTGGAGGCACTGATTAATTGTTCTAACAGTGACCTCCTCCTCTTCATTAGCACTGCCTTTGAAGACAATACTAGCCTTTAAGATTTCGAAGGAATAGGTTTAATTAACAGGAGACTGAATCACTATCCTCCAAGTCCAATAGTCCTTATTTAACAACCACAGTTGGGATCAGTCACTCAATCAGTAAGCAAAGGGACATTAAGTGAAACCACAACTATGCTTATAATCTTGCTTCAGTTTTCTTTTGCTTGATGGAAATATTGTAAATGCAAAGGATTGGTAGTAAAGTTACTTTTTCATCACTGTTGTAATGGCAAATGGTCACTGTACGAGGCAGCTGGTAAATGAGAACTACCTATATAGTGTGCTATTGTAAGGATACGAGGTTGGTTGTGGAAGTGCTGTCTGAAATTAGGCTGAAATCAAATGGTGAGTATTGAGTAGAGACTATGAAAAAGATTTGAAAACAATGCCTATCCTTTGTGGAAAGGAATTAAGAATATTTTTACACATATTAACTATTTATTTAATACTGTCTTGTACATCCATTGAAGAGTGGTCTTAGAAAAGCTATATAACACCCTCAATATTTTTGAATGGGAAAAGTAGCGATATGAGTTATTGCTTAATGGGTAGTGGTTAAGGCACTGGCCTGGAAACCAGGAGACTGTGAATTCTAGTCTCACTTTAGGCATAAAAGCCAGCTGGCTGATTCTGGGCCAGTCACACTCTCTCAGCCCAACTCACCTCACAGGGTTGTTGTTGCAGAGAAAATAAGAAGAGGAAGAAGTATTAGACATGTTCTCTGTCTTGAGTTATTTATAAAGTAATAAAGGTGTGATAAAAATATAATCAATAAATATAGCTAGAGCATAAAGAATTTATTCCTATGAACTTAAGGATATAGAAATCATTACACAGATATTGTTGTGCTGTCCCTGTTAAATGTTCTGCACTATTAATGTCAAGTTAATGTCAGACACTTCAAGAATTTTATTTAGAAGTGGGGGATATATGCATTAATAATTTCCTTTTTTTTTTCTTTTAAGGAGGAGCTGGTGAGCTGATTGATAGAGGAGACACAACATATGGTGGAAAATGGGTTATAAATCCCAGTGGTGGTTTGATTTCAAAAGGACACCCACTGGGTGCTACAGGTAATTCAGTCGACTATAAGGCTTTTAAGTATCTTTATGGAGGAAATATGCCATTTTATTTAAAGAAAAGGCTAAGCTACGCCTTCTTCTCTTTTGCAATCAGCCAACCACATAGACCTGCTCCTTTGAGGAGAAGGTATAGTATTAATATTCAATTATTCTATGCTGATTTATCTGACAGGAAATCCTACTGAATGCCCTGTTAAGGTGAAATGTCCATAAACCCTTTAAACACAAACACATATTTCTAGTCATTTCAAGAGATAATTTCTGGCCAGATGGACTATTTGGCAAGGAAATTGTAAGCCTGGTCGCATTTCATAGGGTTTGCTAAGCCACTCTTGGAATTGTCCCAATATATCTTCATGCCTTCACTTTTTTTAGTATGAAGGTAGTTCTTTATGTAGAAAAAACTAATACATGCAACTAATAGTCATTACAAATATACTGGTTTAAACTGAATTTGATTTCAAGCCTATGCATGGGTAGATAAATATTTATAATCCCTAAACGGAGTAATGTTCGTTAATATTTTTGTTAGAAATATTACAAAAAGATTATGATAACATTTCTAAGGTTAAATTGTCCCTTGGGTGAAGCTTGTATTGTTGCATGACATATTATTTTCTTAGCAACAATATGAAAGGGTTCCAGAAATGTGTTTTAACTTCTCAATGTAATCTATAACCTGTGTATGCCATCCAAGTATAGCCAGTACCTACCGTACTTATCTTGTCAAACTCAAAAGAGTTGGCTATATCTATTCATTTTCTCCCCAAACAAGTCTTTCCTTTGTGTGCTTTCATGTTTGTTCAATTGGTTGTGAACGTGAACTTAGCTATTGATCTTAGGAGGCTTGCACCCAGGACAGATTATATTTTTACTTATATTCAAATATTATTGCTCACTTGATGATATGTCTCTCTGGGCTCTTTTCCTCTTTAAAAATAACAGAAATTCATTTATTTAAAGTCATTCATGAACTGCCTCGAACTGTTATTCATAATCTGTAAAATGGAACAACTTGTTTAGTTTATTGTTCTTGACTATTGTATTCTTCAGCATATTTATTAAGTTCTTGAGCTAAAAGACAACTTTAATCTGGCTGTTGAAAGCTCAGATATTAAGAGTGCAGATACAGAAAATGCTGTCCTAATGCTGAAAGCTAATTTTTAGTTTGTCGCTCTGTGCAAATATCCTGACATTCTTTTTTGATTTCAGGAGTGTAATTGCTCTTTGAACAAGGTGATGAAATCTTTTCGTTTGAGCTTATATCAGCTTTTCAATTTTTTCAGAATGATTGCTCTCTACCTATCTGCTGGCAACATTCCAGAGAGGGCCTCTAAGAAGAAAGAGGGAAGCTATATTTGCCCTTTGCTTTATAATGTAATCTAACTTCTAGATTGCATAGCATTCCTGTATTAGGGAAAAAAATATTTGTCAAGTCTTGCATAATTTAGAGCAGTGTTTCTTAACTAGGGAAATTCTGGAAGTTGAAGTTCACATATCTTAATGTTGGCAAGGTTGAGAAACACTGACTTAGAAGCTTTACAGGAAGATAGATTCTATTTAAATGTTAGGAAAAAAATCTATAGAACTAATTCTTTGGGAAGTGATGAGTTCCCCCACACTGAATGTCTTCTTGCAGAGGCTGGACAGCTGTGTCCAGAATACTATAAGTTGGCCATTGGCTACAGAGAAGCTAGCTTTGGGGTTTTGAATGAACCTCTCCAATTTTGTGATCTCATCAGGAAAAGATACCGGTAGTTTTTGTTGTCAATTTAATAAAGACTTTTAAAGATAAACATAAGAGAGACCCATACCTAATTGGTTTTAATGTGTACTTTACCTTCAATGACTAACTGTGGAAATGAGTTTGCATGGTTTTTAAAAAAACCCTCTTTAGCTCACTCCATGGCAAGCAGGCAGGTCATAACATGCATGTATTCACATTAAACTAATATCTGCTTGCTTGCTTATTTATTTACAGGTAATTCATTTAATGATGGTTCAAAGTTACAATGGCCTCAAGTAATTTACGTCCAGTTCTTGAAGTTAGGATTATTGCACCACCCCCACCATCATGTGATTGCAATTAGGGAATTTAGCAACTGGCTCACATTTATGACCATTGCAGTATCTTGGCAGGTCACATGATCACAATTTGTGACCTTCCCAGCTGGCTTCCAACAAGCAAAGTCAATTGGAGAAGCCAGATTTGCTTAATGACTGCATGCTTCACTTAATAACAATGTGATTTGCTTAACAGCTGTGGTGAAAATGGTGGTAAAATTGGATCTGCTTATATAATGGCTGGCTTAACAACTACTGTATCACTTAGTGGCCAAAACTCTAGTCCCTGTTAGGTTTGTAAGTCAAGGACTACCTATACTGCTTTTGGCCTTGCACAAAATATTTATGTTGGCGATTGTGAAGTAGGCTCACCTTATTTTTATCACAAGAACTATATAGTACAACTGAAGACTTCATCACCTTGGGAAACTGTAACTCTAGTTCAGAGGTCTTCAAACTATGCTGGCTGGAGAATTCTGGGAGTTGAAGTCCACAAGTCTTAAAGCTGCCAAGTTTGAAGACCTCTGCTCCAGTTTATACAGTTCCTACACCTGGATTTTATTATTTTATTTTATTTTATTTATTTTATTTTATTTTATTTTATTTTATTTTATTTTATTTTATTTTATTTTATTTTATTTATTTTATTTTATTTTATTTTATTTTATTTTATTTTATTTTATTTTATTTTATTTTATTTTATTTCATTTCATTTCATTTCATTTTATTTTATTATTTTATTTTATTTTATTTTATTTCTTTGTCGGACATCTCATCACAAGGCGAATTTTTATAGCAAAAAAGTAATGTCCTAGTGGTGGTTGTGGTGCAATTTATTGTTTTTTATCAGAAGGCTTCATCTTGGATTTCAAACACGCCTCATTTTCTTTTCCTTTCCTTTCAAGTTGGGTGTGCATGAACTCTCGTAATACAGCTTGATCTACAGGCTCTGTGTTTGATGCATTAGGTCTGGCTCAGTGTGCTGAACTTTGCTGGCATCTAAGAGGAGAAGCCGGAAAGAGGCAGGTTCCCGGGGCAAAGCTAGCTTTGCAGCATAATTTCGGCCTTGGTGGTGCAGTTGTAGTCTCTCTCTACAGAATGGGCTTTCCAGAAGCTGCACGGTGAGTGCCGAGTCCTCCTTTGATGCCTTCATTTCCTTCCCTGTGCAATATTCGTCCTTGCCGCTGTAGGAATTTCAGCGACTTCGTTTCCACTTTGAACCTTAAAGTGCCTGCTGTGAATAACCAGATTAAGCTGCTCCTTGTAAATCAGATTAATGTGCCTGCTGTAAATAACGTATTTTGCTATTATTTCCCACTCTAATTCTTGCATAATTAAAGTGGGCAGTTGGAAATCGTCCTGCTTACAACAGGAAAATTATCGGGTCGTGGATGAAAGTCCTTGGCTCAGAATTGTTTCTTTGAAAAAGGATCATGCTTTGTCAGATGCTTTGCTCATAGATCAAAGAGTTCTATCTTAATTATGTTTTCCAAATATGGTTCCATATTTTTTTTTCTTTTTAAAAGCTTTTAAAAACTGTAAAGTTAAGAGAATGTACAGAACAAGTTTTAAATTGCCTAGAAAAGATGAGGGCCAATTTTGTACGCATAATACTGTAAACTGAATTAAGATTGCTCATGTATTATAGCCTATGGATGTTTCTTTTAGGCAACAGTTAAGAGTATCCAAATCATTTTATAAGGTTATGATAAAGAGCAAGGAAATTTAGATGGAAAAAAAAACTTATTTCAGCAGTTAACTAATTGTTTCCTGTGCTTACTTACACATTGATTTTCTGCATTTTCTCATATATGTGAAAGAGAACTGTCTGCATGCTTTAATAGTTTCTTTGTATATTTCTTTGTATAAATAATGGTTTGTTTATTTGTCAGATTTATCTCCTATATTCCCAACTCCACAACATTTTTTCCACACCATAATGTTGCAAAACTAGACAGAGAGAGATAGTGATTGACCAAAATCACCCATTTTATATGAGCATAGCCTTGAACAAGGATCTCTATGGTCATAGTCCAACATTTAGAAATATTAGATCAAGTACCAGTTCAGTACATAAAGCAGAGGTCCTGTAAAGATCTTTCCAGTTAATAAGTAGCTTTAGTGTAATGTGCATAAACGATAAAATTCTTTACAAAGAGCAGATTATAATGAACTAGAATAAAACATGCACGGGGGCTTTTAGATTTAGAAAAGACTACTTAGGTTCCCAGTATGAAAAACTTAAATGGAAATAGTTGGCAGTTTTAAACCAGCCTGGATTTTTTATGATAAGATGGCTATGACATAATTTCATCTAAGTTTTGCTTTGATCCATTTTACACTAAACAAAATCAGACTAGGGATTTTGTGTTTTTATATCCCACTTCCCTCTTTCTCAGGTTTATTATCTTTTCTAGAAAATAATCGCTTTAGATTAAAAGTTAATTCAAGTAGTAATATCTGAAATTTATATTCTTTCTCAAGGTGAATTCATTTTTCATCACATTGCCGTATTAAGTAATTATCTTGTTCAACTGGAAAATGAAGCATTTCAGCTTTTTAATCACATCTCACCAGGGCTTAAGATAGATTGCATCATTTATATCTTTACCCTATTTTATCTTTACATTAATATGTGGAGGAGGTTACTCTGAGATTTTGCTGATGGAAATTTTGGGAGGGCAGAGGTAAAGTTGGGTTCAAACAAAAATTATCCCTAATACTTTTCAAAGAATGTGTAGATTTTACTTACATTGTGAATTTGTTTTTCTGCTGGACATACGTGTGTAGCAAAATTATATTGCTAAAATCTTGCCTGATCAGTCAGCAAGGATTTGGAACATTAGGATTAGCTTTTGAGTAATTAGGGAAAAGGTAAGCTTGTTTCATCATTTCCATTTTACACTTTCATAACTATTGTTCACAGCTGATTGCCAGAAAGTGCTTTGACCAATTTAACTACAGCAATTATTAATATAAAATTTTGCCTTTTTCTCATGTCAAAAATTGTTTCTACCCACGTTCACCTCTTAATTCTGATTAGATTTTTTTCCTTCAGAATACATTGTATTTCTATTTAAAAGAGGAGAATGCACAAAATATTTCTCTCCTTCTTCCCTCCCTTGTAGAGGTGGTTTGATTTTGGCTTAGTGCATTTGAAGAATTATACTTCGTAAACCATTATTATGGCTTAATATGTGTGACACATGCAAACACTATAATTAGATTGTATGGAAAATTGCTTGTTGGAATCTGCTTATTTCACTGATACTAAGTTACTTTTTCCCATTTCAGGAATCGGAGTATCCAGGCCATTCCTACTAGAGCAATGGTTGATGGATTTAAATCATCACTTGTATTCAAAGAAATTGAAAAGAAACTTCAAGAGGTTTGTACAGTAAATATGCTTATAAATACATTGCAAAAGACCTAATTTATGTACCGGCACAGAAATATTTTAAGTACACAAATGATTATATTCTTTGAATATGGCTGGTCTGCCAAAATTAAGTCTCTTTAATTATCAGATTAATTTTCCTTGTAATGAGTTCTTTTTTCCTTACAAAATAAAGAAAAAAATAGGTCAGAACCAAGAGACAGAACAATGTAATTATTGTTGTCTTTGTCTTAATAATAGCTATCATGAATTTCTGAAATACAAATTGCACTTTGTAAAAAAAAATAAAAAATGGATCATTAATATGGAACTATGTGCCTTGTAATATTAATTTCTCTTTCTCTGTTGAGTAACCTTGGAACTAGAAAAACCTGATTATGTTTTGGTGATAATATTAATCCTGTAATAGGAACTGTTGGATTGTTAAAAGTGCCACTTCATACTGGAGATAGAGAGTAATATGCTTGAATGAACTCTCATGTGGTAGGGGGGGAAAGACAACGCATGTAGCAAAATGTTTACAGCATATCTAAATTTCTCTGTTTGCCTTGCCTGTCTGCAATTGCTTCAGTTCTTTTGTAGGCAGAGAATGAAATCTAGGACAGGGCAAGATTCAACTTGGCAAAATAATTAGCTACCATGTTATAGATTGTGGAGATAGGTATTTGGAAACTCAGATAATTATGTCCATATGCTTGGCATTGTAACCTGAAACAATTCGCTCAAAATGAAGCCACTTCAAGTTTCATGGGTGTTACTTCCTTGACACTGGTTAGGGTTGAGGAGCTACTTACTCTCCATAAAGAACATTTTTTAGGAAAGAGTGTTTGTGCAGCATTAAAGAAAGAGCTGCAGTTCAAAAACTTGCATTCTTTCATACAAACTGCAAGAACCCTAGAGTTGATGTTATTGCAACCAACAAATCTGACCCTACTGCTCAACATACCAGTTTAAGCATCTCCAACTCTTTCATCCAGAAAAGATGACCTCATAATCTCCCTTGGAAGTCAATTCCATTCTGAAACTCTTCTTTCTGTTAGCAAGATTTTTCCTCAACATTCAACTGTAATATTTTTGCCTATTACTAAAATAATTAGTCTATACTGTACTCTATACTGTGATAACTGACAAGAGATAATGAACTTCTGTGTGCCCCATTCTTCTCAATTCTTCATTAAAACAATTCTCACATATCCTCCTTATTAAGTCTAAATACACCTCAGTGAACTTAAATTCTAAACTTCTGATTTTTCTCATTGCTCTTCATTGCCCAAATATCAGTGTTTGAATCTTTATTAAATGGTGAGAGGAAGGACTGAGCACAATTCTTAGTGGGGCATCTGATCTCTCTAAATTGCAGTGTGACTATTCCAGGGTCTGCCTTTTGGCAGCCACAAAACTGCTGAATGATACTCAGTTTGGGATTATAATTCTATTTTTTCATATATATCATTCATATATAGTTCATCCTCTGCTTGTGCATTTTATTTAATTCATTTCAGTTAAAAACCTTTGTAACTAGTAACATTCATTTTATTTTTACCCAATTTCTCTAAACTCTCGTTTTTAATTTTGTTGTTTTCTTCATTATTAGTTATCCTGTCCTGTTTAGTGCCAGCAAATTTAAGTTCTTCATTTTTTCCATGTTGTAATTGTTGTTGATAGTCATTTTAATAACCTTTTTTAAAAAATAGTCTCATCCACCTTGGACTACTTCTAAAACCTCAACCTTTTGGGCACTGGGGACTGGTTCCATGGAGAAAGGTTTTCCGCAGACCAGAGGGGGCGTGGTTTCACATGCTGCCTTCATCCCATGGATGGGGCTTCACTTGTTTGTGCGGCCCTGTTTCTGGCATGCCACGGACCAGTGCTAGTCCACGGACTGGGGGTTGGGGATCCCTGTGCTAAAGAAATAAAACTCACTGCCATTGGCAGTGGGTATGCTAAACCTTGGCAACAACTCCATTATGTTCTTGATCTGTAATCTAAAAAGATACGATATTTTATGAACAGAGTGTCTGGAAAGTACACATTCATTCTGTTCTTCCTATTGGGAAGTCAATTATTAGAATTCTGTTCTTTGTCTTCTTCAGATAGTATTGTGGCCATTATGCTTTTCAAGGCCCCAATTTCTTGTCTTTTGTTCAGTGTTATATTAATAAACAGCATGTGGGAACTATTTCTTCATTTCAGCTGTACACAGGGTTTTCTTTTCCTAATCACTCATTTATTGGGTTGACTTCTTCTTCTGTTTCTTCCTCTGACAGCAAATCCTTTAATCCAAGAAATTTTCATCCTCTTAAGTGTTTCCACTTGCTCCTGCAAGTCTCTAACTCAAAGTAGCGATACCATATTTGCTAATGTGATTTGGATTGCTAACCAGGTGAGCTGTGTGTCTCCACTGGTTTGAAAGCAGGTGCCACCAAAACTGATAGAGAACTGTGAGCAGTGTCACCAAAGAATACAGTGACTACACTGTGTTTCCAGACTGGGGTTGTGGAGCTCACAAATGAACTGTACAATAGCGCATCTTCTTCAGACCCGAACGACTGCCATATCTAATGTTGTTTGGAATCATTCACTCAGATTAATGAGGAATGTCTACAAGGCTTGAGCATGTTGTAAATATGTTGCACACACCCAGTTTAAGATCGCATTTTAATGATTGTAACTTTTACATTATGATTACAGGAAGGAGAAGAGTATGTCAAGAAAATTGGCGGCATTTTTGCCTTTAAAGTAAAAGATGGTCCTGAGGGGAAAGAAGCTACTTGGGTAGTTGATGTGAAAAATGGTAAAGGCTGTGTGGATAATAACACCGGTGAGTGTCATTTTTTTTAAAGAAAAAATTCTTAGGTTGTTGGATTAAAAGGGTAACAAAGTATATACGGTGGGTGTGGATGAAGTATAGGAATGGGCATAATTAGAGAACGTTTCATTAGATCTGCAAGTAAAATGAATGTATTGTGATGCACTTTTTAATAAACATGAAAAATATAAGCTACGCATTCTTGATGTGATGCTTTCTTGTAAGTCCCAATTTTAAAACACTTGCATCTGAAATGTAGGGCAGAAGAAAATGTTTAAAATATTTTAGTTATGTTCCCTTTTTCCCTTCACTTCTGGATACAGCATTGTTGGCTTTTCTGCCTGTTAGTTGGCTGTGTTATTAAAAGTGCTATTGATTATAATGCTAGTTTTCATGCAATGATCAAGTAGGCAACCAACATTTTTAAATGTAGACCACCAAAATTTTGTTGGTGGTCACCTATCCCTACTAAAAAATTCTATTGGTTTATTATTTTGTAGGTGATAGAAAGAAAATAATAATAATACACAAGGAGTTATCATATAAACTGCAGCACATTATACTTGAATTTAATCAAATTTAAATGTAATCAAATTTTTATTTTGTTCTGGACCTGCTTACTTTTTTGAGTACATCTGCTACTGTAACACTGAAAGATCAGATATGAGCTGTGGTGGCATAGTGTTTAGAGTGCAGTACTGCAGGCTACTTCTGCTGACTGCCGGGTGCCTGCAATTTGGCAGTTCAAATCTCACCAGGCTTAAGGTTGACTCAGCCTTCCATCCTTCCGAGGTGGGTAAAATGAGGACCCAAATTGTTGGGGGCAATGTGCTGACTCTGTAAACCGCTTAGAGAGGGCTGTAAAGTACTGTAAAGCGGTATATAAGTCTAAGTGCTATTGCTATTGCTATATAGGCATAAACCCCTGAAAATTTATATTCCTCAGTCTAAATTTTTTCTTGCTGTGGTTGGTCACCAGAATGTTGAATCATCTTATTTATTATATGTCATCAAGACATTCTTGACTCCTAGCACCCTCGTGGATTTTTTCCATGATAGCTCTTAAACTGGTCTTTCAGGTCTTCCAATACAAATCACTATTTTTTTTATCCAAAGTTATTCTATAAATTGAGTAATATGACCTGGATAATACATAGCCCAGACTCTGTCAGTGGTTATGTTTGCACTATAGGTAGTCCCCGACTTACGACCACAATTGAGCCCAAAAGTTTTGTTGCTAAGCAAGGCAGTTGTTAAATATGTTTCGCCCATTTTACAACCTTCTTTGCCACAGTTGTTAAGTGAACTACTGCAGTTGTTAAGTTAGTAAATGGTTGTTAAATGAATCTGGCTTCCCCATTTGCTTGTCAGAAGTTCTCAAAAGATTTTCACATGACCCCAGGTTACTGCAACTGTCAAAAATATGAACCGGTTGCCAAGCATCCGAATTTTGATCACATGACCATGGGGATATGGCAGCAGTCGAAAGTATGAAAAACGGTCATAAGTCACTTTTTTTAGTGCTGTTGTAACTTCAAATGGTCATTAAGCAAATGGTTGTAAGTCAAGGGCTACCTGTAACAACTTTTCTGTCATAATGTTATCAGCTATAATTTTTACTTGTCTGCCATCAATATTTGTGAACTTTTGATATCTTACTTTTACCGAGTCACCCATAATATGAAAGTAGAATATCCCCAAGAACAAAGATAATATTTTAGTAATTAGGGTCCTGTTCAATACTTCAAATATTCTTTTTCTGGCCACCATAGATAAGAAAGCCGACTGTACAATTGCAATGAGTGATGAAGATTTGCTGTCACTGATGACGGGAAAGATGAATCCTCAGACCGTAAGTAAAAAGCAAAATAAATTATACCACGTTCAATATCTCTATTACTTTATCGCAGAGGATTAATGAAAACAGCTTGCCTTATTTTCCCCTCAAAATTATTTTAGATTAAATGAGAGTTACATTAATTCTTGTGAGTACATACTTATTTATTTTATTTGCTTTTCACATTTCTGTATCGCCTTCAAAGAGGGACTCTAGTTTAGCTTAACGTTGCTTAAATGTGGTCCACAGAGGCTACTTCCATAAATACATTTTGCTTTTTTTTTTAAATAGTGAATTTTAGTGAAGGTAAAAACTAAAAAAGAAAAGAATTTTAAAAATACTCTTTAGAATTTTTAATTCTCTTTTTCTAATTCTCTTTAGAAGGTGTAGAAAAGAAATAAAAAACTGAAAAATGTTTACTTCACCATTTCTTCCCCGGAAGTCTCAATAATACATTTTTCAAAGTAATTTCAAATTGGCAATAAATTAAGAGTGGATTGGATTTTCAGTATCCTGAACAATCTTTTTAAAAATCCCCCTGCTGTCAATTATAATTTTAGATTAATTATGGTCAAAATGGCTTCTTTATCCAGACCTCACTGAAAAATTATTTTGTCTAAAGAAGTAAAAAGGTTTTCCTTTTTTATCAAATTATTTGCTTCATCTCCCATTTAAATAAATTAGATCTGTAGACTGATTTATACACGCTTGAAAAAGATCATTTTAAAATAAAATCACTATTTAGCCTCAAATTATTTGGCTTCCATCTTAAAAGGCATGATCTTAGAAGACATTTTATTTAGAATTGAATGAATACATTAACAAGTGAAACATGATTCTGTTTTTTTTTTAATCTAGGCTTTCTTTCAAGGGAAGTTGAAAATTTCTGGGAATATGGGCATGGCTATGAAGCTACAGAATCTACAGCTCCAACCAGGAAAAGCTAAGCTTTGAGCCACTCTGACTTGGCCACTCTGACTTCGAGATGGAAACTTGGAAAACAAGTTCCTTAAGAACTAGGCTGGAACTAGATGTTGGAAGTAGCATGTTCTCCAAATACATGTATTTGACTTTAGCTTTCTTGAAGCATTTGTTTAATTGAAATTTTGGCATTGCCTTCCATAAAATCATTACAAAGTTGGTAAAATATTAACATTAAAGTATCCAAGACTATGTGGTATGTAATAGACTGATGCAAATCCATCCAAAATTACTTTTCAAAGTGCAAAATGAGAGTTCAATTGGCCGTATTTTTTTGTACAATTTTTAACACTAAGAACAGCAGCAGGAAAGAAAATGTGGTTTGTTGGCAAAAATGTCTCCACAGTTTCATTTTTATTCTTTTATATTTGTCATAGCTGATTAAGAAATACCCTTGTATTTTGGCTGGAATCTACTGAGTCATTTTAGACAAGGACAAGTAGAAGGGTTTTTTCCCCCCCTTTGGCTGATATATACATATATTTGTATATAAAACCCGCTGACATAACACAAATGGCTATACACAACCCATTTTTTTTCCAAAGGTGATTTGGAATTGTCAGGGAAGTATTGAAGTCCAAAGTTCCCACAGTTGCATAGAATTAAGTATACTTTTCTTTGGATGTTACTATCTAAAACAATTTGCTGCTTCCTAACTTGCAAGGATTGGATTAGAAATCAATTTGTTTGCATTAATGGAGCTGAATAAGACAGCACTAGTTGTAATTAATATTATTGTAGTGCTTTTCTGCATATTTATAAAGACAATGATAAATACTTTTTAAACACTTAATTGGTTTAATTATGATATACTTAGATAAGGAAACTGATAATTCTTTAATAAATTCCTTTATAATATGCTATTTTTTTAATCCATTCTGGTTGGAGGTAATGTATTCTGTTCTGCAACTTTCTTAGTAAATTTAAATCAAATCTTCTATTTGCATCTGTGGTTTCTTTTTTTTTTTGTCATGTTCATTATAATAAACACTCAGAAGTAGTATAACTTAATCATGTTAAGCATGAAAACAACACTTTGCACAATGAAAAGGGTTGTTTTGCATATTGGATTAAAAATAATTATTTATATAGGTTACAAAGATTGGTGTTACAATTCATGGGGTATCCATCTTAAAACAAAAATTAATATAGGCTTTTAAAACAAAGTAATGAAGACTCAGGATTAAAAAGTATATCTAAAACCTTTCACACTTTAGATACCTCTGTACATTTAATAACACTTCTACCAAAATAATTTTATACGCTACTCCTGTGACTGGTACGAGATCTCTCTATTTTCTTTGAATGTTTTTATAGTGTGCTGTAGTAGATTTGAGAATATATATTAATAATATATTAAATAAGATATATAGATGATTATGGTTGAGAAACATTATGTTAGACCAGGGACTGGTTCCATGGAGGGCAGTTTTTCCACAGACTGAGGTGGGTGGGTGGGCGTAGCTTTCCACACTGCCTGGATCCTGTGCAAATGAAGCTTTGCTTATGCAGCCCAGTTCCTGTTGGGCTTCAGAGAGGTGCTGGTCTGTGGATTGGGGACCCTTGCATTAGACTATAACTTTCATCAACACCAGTCAGCTGATAAGTCGTCTTACCTGGAAAAAGATAAAAGACTGGAGTTTCATATCTTCAGGCACAGATTAAACAAGAATTATCCATAGATAGCTAATGTGCAATATATGTACTGTAAATATTTAGTGTGATGGAATCATGATTTTATGAAATTGTGGATCAAAATCATGGAAGGCTAAATATCACATGGGAAAGACGCTGAAGTACTTGCGCAAGACCAAAAGTGCTGGAGATCCCTTGCTGCCCAATATCCTCCTTAGCATGAGAGCATCTAATGCTAATGATAAAAATATTTAATATATTTTCTCATTTTGCTTAAACATTAAAGTTCACTAAATTATTTTTTCTGACCAAAATCGATAGCAAATTGTCCTATGGTTTAAAAATGTATTAAACTGTGATCAGGAGAATGATTTAGGAACACTGCAACACACACACACACTACTATATTTCCTGAAACATGCTGTAAATATAACATTTCTTTATCTCTAAAGTAATTCTATCGATACTTCGTATGAAGCTATGGTCAGCATAATACAGTATCTCTAGGTGGCGCTAACTCACCTTTAGCCAGAATAGTTATATGTGCAAGAAGTTCTTCCTTGAATAACTCAGGAATTTTGCCATTTTAAATTTGCTTAATTTATGCTTTGTTTTTTATCATTGCTGATTCCAGTTATAAATGGTTCAACTTGCATATCCTTCATTCCAAGTTGGCTTTCACTTATGTAATCACCATTGACCAATGAATCAATTAGGATCAGGTTTTGTCTAGTCCAGGGGTTCCCAACCCCTAGGCTGCGGCCCACTACAGGACCTTGAGCCATTTGGAACCGGGCAGAAGTGGTTGGGGAGTGTGTGCATGTGCAGCCTCACTTGTGCGAGTAGCGGGCAAGCATGTGTACACTGCATTTGTGCAAGTGGCGAGTGTGTGTGCCACCAGTCGTGCAAATGGAGCTGCATGTGCGTGCTTGCCTACTGTTCATGTGGAACTATTCTCTTTGGAATGCCAGTTGCACTGTGGGATGAGTTGCTTCTCACACAATTTTTTAAAAAAATTACATCTAGTCTTTCCCAATCAAGGAATCCTCCAGACCTCAATTCCCAGAATTCTGAACATTGACCCAGGATCACCTTGACTAAGGAATTTTGGGAGGATGTCTAGGCCAGTGGTGAAATCCAGATTTTTTTACTACCGGTTCTGTGGGCGTGGCTTGGTGAGTGTGGTGTGGCTTGGGCGTGGTTTGGTGGGTGTGGCAGGGGAAGGATACTGCAAAATCTCCATTCCCTCCCCACTCCAGGGGAAGGATATTGCAAAATCTCCATTCCCACCCCACTGGGGCCAGCCAGAGGTGGTATTTGCCGGTTCTCCAAAGTACTCAAAATTTCTGCTACCGGTTCTCCAGAACCTGTCAGAACCTGCTGGATTTCAGCCCTGGTCTAGGCCCATGATGGGGAACCTATGCCACGTAAAATCTGGCTGCATTTTAGAATGCAATTCCCAATCCTGTCTGCATTGTTTAGGAGTTACCTCCATCATAGTTCCAGCATCTGTAACAACAGGCACCAATAGCTAGAGAAAAGCTGCCAAAGGGAAAACCTGCCAAAATTATATCATTAACCTGTCAGAGGTATTTTTGTGCCTTTACATATGTGTTTCCATATTTTACAAATTGCACTGCCCCATAAACCTTACCAAAGACAGGTTGCTTTCAAACTGCTTTGGGGTCCAAGAGGAGGGGAAGAAAACGGTGTCACTGATCATTCAAATCTAACTTAAACTATCATTTAAATCAATGATTGGGATTGCTTAGCTGCTAAGGTAGTTAAGAGACTACAGTATGAGGCTGACTTCTTTTTTTATTGAAGGGGAGCAGACACTGGAGAAGGGGCAGATCCTACAAACTCTTAAATACTGTATTCTAGAAGCAGTTTACAGGCCAGGGTGCTCCATATTCTGAACTATCCGTGATAATAATGTACCACAGGTTAATTCAGCATTGGCTAGAAACCTTTTCTAATATTTCTAGTATTTTGGGGATTGAATCCCAAAACTGGATGGACATTTCCCCCATTTTTTCCTATTAACTTATTTAGTCTTCAAATATAGCTGTGATCTTAGGTAGTTTTAAATACCTCAAGCTTATTAAAAAGTTTAATACATCTGATCTTGTTTGTACAATTGCTGATATATTATACCATGACTGTATAGTGATTTGTCACTGAATTTTGACAGTGTGTGTTTCCAGGGGGCCCAGAGGCCACACACTGTCTACTCATTTAAACTTTCCCAAATACAATACAAAGACACTTTCGACATAATCTAAACTTAATGTCTAAAAATGTAGGACAAATGCAAGGGAGGAGGGCTGTATCTAGGAAATCCATTAACTGAGGATTATCTCTTCAATCTTAATACACTTTGTTTCCATAAAATGTACTGTATTCCCATCCTCTGCCCTTGATTCATTCTCTTTATTGGGTGTAAAGATTTCAGGAAAATTATTTAAATACTACACAGTAGAAGATACCTGTGAGGCTACAAACAACCAGAAATAAACATCTTAATATATATAGTTTCAAAGACTAGTGGTCAATGAAATGCCTAACAGGCAAGGCAATGTACAATTCTGAGACTCTGACCTTCTTACCTTTGTCAGAAGACAAATAGCAGCTCTAGAAGCAAGCTTTCTAAGGTCTAAAACCAGAATTATACAAGGAGAAGCTACACTCATCCTCATAGACTTTCTTTGAAGACCATCCAGAATTTTACCCAGGGTGAAATGCAAGATCTTTTCCAAAAGGCAATCTGACTTTCTTGTTCTTTTCCTTCAAAATGTTTCACTTCTCATCCAAGAACATCTGAAGAAGCTTTTTGGATGATAAGCGAAACACTTTCAAAGAAAAAACGAAGAAATTCCATTTGCCTTTTGGAAAAGCAGCTTGGGAACTGGCTTTTATCTATCAATCCTTAGAAGGCTCAGAGTCTTAGGGATCGCCTTTCCCAAGTGTATTCTGTCTACCAGTTTATAAACCTTGTAAATAATAAACGGAATATACAAAATAAAAATAAACCAAGTCATAAGCTTGCTGTTTGTGTGGTGCACATTCCCTACCAAAGAGAAAGGGAAGAACTAACAGAATTTAGCATCAATTTTTCTTCTTCTCCCTTAGATTTTAGGCCAAGCTTTTCCTTGTTGCCCATTGCAGTTTGGAGGGAAATGAATTGGCTCAACTGTTGAAGAAAAAGTACAGTGTGAGACCACAGGATGTGAAACCAATCTAGGAGAAACTCAAACTTCTTGCACAGAAAAGCTCTTTCTCTCACACCATCAGGTCCTTGTGATTTTTATTATTTATTTGTTTGAATGAGTTCTATAGCCATCTCAGCAAATGACTTTGGATGGCAGAGATCAATTGGCAGATCTGAATTCCCCACATAATTCAAGCTAATCTTAAGGCTTCCTCACTATCTCCTTCTCTTTTTTGTATGGTCCCCCAAAGATAGCAAAATAAAACTCAGGTTCACTTTGTTATTCTTCCCTTATCTTTTCATCCCCCTCTCCCCAAGCCACTCTGCTCAAAACTTTTAGAAGTATGTGATTTCAGCTCTCATAATTCCCAGCTAACACCCTATCTGGAGAATGCCAGTTAAAAAGGCTGACAAAGTATTTTGCGTGGTACAAGTCAGTCAATTTTTCCTGTCATTCTCAAATTTCACTTCTGTAGGAAGTTAGCATCCAACCCTTTCCTAGAAGAATAAAATATTTTATGAAATATTAAAAAGGCAGAATATTATGTTTCCCTGTATGAGAAATGGAGAAGCATGTTTTAAAGACAAAACAGCTCCCACTTTCCTGCCCCACCCCTTTGTCAATGGGCCAGAGGCAGAAACTCAACCTTTCAATCTTTGAAACTCATCTGCAACACAATGGGACCCATCTAGGACAGAAACTCACCACATGGCACCTGGGAAGATTACATCAGCCAGGAAGGCTAGCTAAGACCCCACCCCCTGGGAGTCTGACAACCAATCAGAATACTCCTTCAGGGCCCCAGGAAGTTCAAAGCCAGAGAGAGCATAAAACCCAGGGACTCGCTGTATCTCACCCCTTTTCTGTTCAGGAACTCAAGCCATGTGATCCTGTCCACCATTAAACCATCTTTCCAAGCAGTCTCCATGTTTCCAGTGTCTTTTTCCCCACTTAGAGCTGAACCCAGAAGGATACTTCTTCCAACACTTCAAAATAGAATTTTAAGATGATTTTAAAAAAACCATAGCTTTGTCAATCCACTGGAAAAAAATCCAAAATCCATCATTGATAACATCCGTGTTATGACTAGCTTCAGTAAACACAAGGTAAGCTTTCAAGTACCCTTTGTTCTAACGCCCCCAAATACTTTTTTTCTCTTTCTTTTCCATAAGTTGCTTTTGAAAGTAGCATAATACTTACTTTGTCTATGGAGATTCTCAGTCATCCAGGTTATGGGTGTTCTTTCATTGGAAAGGAAGGAAAACAAGGAAAAACAAAGTCTAGTTGCCTTTTGCAAAAGCACCTTTGGGACAATACTCACTTTGAATGCCTGGTGGGCAGAAATAAATTATAACAACTTACAGGTTTTTTTGAAACTGCCAGCAATGAACACAGAAACAAATCATAACATAAGAAATAAAGTGTATGCTGTATTTAGGGAACTGAGGTGCTGGGGAAAAGTGTACTGGTTAAGGTTTCATGTTTTGATGAAAAGTTTCCCACTTCCCAAAACCCAGGACTTTTCTGAACCTTGAAATGAATGCATTTTATTTATTTATTTATTTTTATATGCCGCCCTTCTCCGGAGACTCAGGGCGGCTTACAATGCGTTAAGCAATAGCCTTCATACTTTTGTTTATTTTTATACAAAGTCAGCTTATTGCCCCCACAAACCAGGTCCTCATTTTACCCACCTTAGAAAGGATGGAAGGCTGAGTCGACCTTGAGCCTGGTGAGAATTGAACTCGCAGTAATTGCAGGCATCTGGATGTTAAATGCTGCCTTAGTAGGAGGCATTAGCCTCCTACGCCACTCAGGCTCCTATTTATTCTGCTTTCTGAAATCTAGGTTGCGTGTATGATCCTGGATTCCAGCCTGTAGATGTACAGAATAGAAAAGTGCAAAATACATTTTCCATACTGGGTAGTTTTGCATAAAACAATTGATACATTCGATGAAAGCATTCGTTTTGCTCTTGCCTTTTGGTGAAAGTAAACCAAAAGTGGTGATGGAGATGAAACAACAGAAATTTAAACACAACTAAATAAACACAGTGGATTTCAGAAGGAACCATTGCAGAATCTCAGGCTAGTACTTGAGATAAGAATTTGCATAATTCCCATAAGTATCTTGTCAGTCAATCCAAGGGCTGTTTAAATTGTTGACTTATTATAAAGCTGGTCTTAAAGGAATTATTTTACTCTTCTGCTGCACTTCACCTGGAAGCGTTTGAAATAACAGTAGCTGCTTCAGTTCCATGAAGAAATTAACTTCTCCCTTGAAAAAAGAGATGAATAAGACAGTATGCTCTTTGTTCATATCCCACATACATGTGAAATATGTGAACCTGACACTGAGGAGAATATCAAGTGGAGTGGAAAACCCCAAGCAATGATAAAAATGATTGGGGCAAATGATAACTTCCCCTGTTTACATTCAAGAAGTATCCATATACGAAGTAATTGGTGTCAGTGGGTATCAAGGTTGAGATTTAGAAATCAGAAAATATTCAAATGGCAATGCTATTAGAAAAAGGCAAGGCTTTAAGAATTATTTTCTTCACTTTTTAGGCTGCCTAGGATAAATTGGCTGGTCTCTCTTTCACTTTGCTTGTTATTCCCTCAGCTTATGCTGATAAAAATGATTGGGAGTGCGCAAGCCACTGAATTCATATCACAGCTACGAATTTCTCTCATATTTTATCTCCCACATTCTTCAGCCTGTTTACTTACATTTTTCCATATGGTGACTTTGGAAAATTCCTTCCTGCATAAAAAAGGACAGGAAATTCTCTTTGGTGGAGAAGTTGCTTTCTCTTTCTCTCTCTCTCTCTCTCTCTCTCTCTCTCTCCCCCCTTCCTTTCTAGTTGTGCTGATCACATCTGGAAAGCCTCTGATTCGGGAAAGGGGGAAAGTGTTCGGCACTCGGCGTGTATAATTGCCATGGCATGAGCAAACGGAGCCTTTGGTGGGGGGGACCAGAGAGACATTTTTTTTCCAGACACTTCCATCACTGTCCACAAAGTTGAGGTGAGTTTATTTCTGAACTTTAACTTTTTAGTTGCCTGGTTGTAGGTGGTAAATGGCAGGGGCTCTTTGGAAAATCATTCTGAACACCCAAAGCTGCATAACCTAATAATGCTGATCAAGGGATACAGGAAACAATAAGGGGCAAAGCAGAGGCCTGAAGGCACCAGAGTCATTGACTTTTTATTTTCTGTGCATGTCCAATTGCTTCCCCCACCCCCAGGAGATAACTTTCAAACAATTCCTTGCACACCCAAGCACTCCAGAGACATCGTTCCTAACCACAATGATACTGAGATTCTATGACTTGATTGGTGGAGGTTCTGTTTTAGATCCTAAAAAAAAAGTTGTACCCGTCAAATTAGTAACTTTATACTATGCTTGGTAGAGAGTCACAGGATCTTAGCCAACCCTTGGTGAAGTCTTGGCAGAGGCTTGAAGTGAGGACAAGCTTTGACTAAGGCACTTTATATAAACCGAGGTTTTCAAAAAGCAAATCACCTCAAGATTTTCTTTGAACTAAAATAGGAATTGGAATAACTTGCCTGATATGATTACCTGCTTTGTGAAACCTAGCAGATGTTTCTTTATTCCAAACATGTCCCAGGGTATCTGAGCTGCTGTTGCTTCAGAGGAGGGAAAGATTGATGCCAAAAGCATGATCTTGTTCCTTGCAAGCAGAGCGTTGAGACACATTCTTAAACAAGCAACTCTTATTTTGTTATATTTTTAAAAAATCTAGGTAACCTATCATGTGACTTTTCATTTCAACATTGCATCCATTTATGTTGATTTATGTGTGTGCGTGTGCGCATGTGTGTATTTAGGATGTATATTCATATGTATTTGTTCTTTATACAGACTGTATATTATGTGGGTATGTGTATGTGCATATTTGAGAGAAAGAGATCAAATAAAAGCAAACATACTCATCATCCTTTAAGTAAGATGCCAGCAATTTTATTGATAATGGAAGTCATTTAAGATCTGATGATTGAAATTGGAGTGTGGACAACAAATAGTTTGGATCAGTTTCTGACGCTGAAGTTAGAATTAAACCCTATGGAGGTCTCTGGAAAAACTCATTAATGTGGAACATAAACTTAAATATCAAAAGGCTTGCATGGTTTGAGGCAATAATATTCTGTTTGAAACAGAATATTACACATTTATGAACTTTGGAACTTGCTCATTTGCAAGCATGCCCTTGAGAACAATTATTTTTTAATATTTATTTTTCTGCCATGAGGTGGTTTTTATCTTGTCTCCATTCCCTGAGGGAAACTTCAGTTATCCTTAGCTAAACCAGTGTTGAGTAAGACTTTGTCCTACGTTGTGACTTCATCCAAGGGCAACTGCAAGGTGTGTACTATTTGTTAAATCATTTTATGTTACGTTATTAAGTTAAGTTCTTATTTTGGAAGGAAGTCAGGGGACCTCGGTGATTAAAAACAGACAACAGAGGCAGGCTAGATATTAACAAGGGGGAGAGCAAATATCATGATAATTTAGTTTTTTGCCTACTCAGAGGGGTGGGAAGCCCTTCAACTAGGCAGATAGGAAAAGATCTAAGTCTGCCAAAGATTTTATCCATCGACTAGCTTTCAACATAGTAAATTAAATGACTCGTTTTGTTTTTGAAAAATTGTCACTCTTTGGTTTGTTCTTAGTGGTCATACTCTGAAAAATTAAACACTGGGAAAAATGTCAAGTTAAAGAAGAGGTGTGGTGGAAAACATCTCCAAAGAAATTACCAACAAAATGGAGAGGATCCAAACAATTATTTTATTAATATAACAGGTTGTTGAACCCTAAGTCTTTGGAGTGAAAAATCTGTTCTATAAGGTTACTGTGAATACCTATGTAGGCAATACACATTCGGTATACATAAGGTGCATAATAATACTATTAAGTATACGATATTGATATAGATCAAGGTGTAATTAGAAAGCTAAAAATGTTGTGGGGCTTGGAGTTGGACTGACATTGGGGCGACTGAGCTCAAGTCCACCCTCCTCTATCAAAACTCATTGGTGACTTTGGGACAATTACTCTCTTAGCTACACCACCTCACAGGAGTGTTGTTATGGGAAAATGGGAACAGCTCCAGAGAGAAAGGTAGATAATTAATTATTAATTAATCAATTAATTAAATTTAAAAAGCTTCAGTAGTGATTATTAAAAGCATACCAGGTAAGAAAGACTTGACAAATTTGGTTATGAGCTGCTGTAGATTAAGAAAAAGTTCATCAGCAGTTTTTTTCTTGGTATACACAAATGCTAAGATAATAACAATTGGTCTTCTGTTACAATACTTTTAGAAGTAGAATTTTGGGGCTGATGGACATATTTGGAAAGGTAAGGTTATGTTGTGAATACTTATCATACAATGACTGTTATGTTGATCATCATTAATCACAAAATACCATGTATAAGCTGATATCCTAGTCAAGTTGTTCCATGGATCCATAATCAGTCTATTACTTTTTCAGGATTGATGTGCCACTTCTAAGCAAACTCTGGGTATAGCAACCTACTGTCATTTTTCTAAGAATACCTATGGAGATATATATAGCCCAGATGCACTATTATAAATAAAAGCGGAGTCTTCCTTTTGCAGGATGCCATCTTTATATTTTTTTAAAATTAAAATAATCTAAAAGAAATAAATCAAGGGTTTAGGAATAGGAGCCACAAGAGCATAAAGGAGCTTTATTGGTGCCCACAAGATAGATGTTCTTTTTCCTATTTTGAAAAGTGGAAAAGGTTAAGTTCTACATTTGATTGGCAGATTTTGTAGTCATCTTACAGAACTCTTGATTGGTTATACCTGAGAGTAAATAAGGTTTAGCCACTTGTTTTTCTGTTTTTTTTTGTGTGTGTGTGCATTATGTTTCGCCATTATAGAAGACTGTGCCTATTTATGAAAAATAGCTAGCAGCAATCCCCAATACATTGTAATTCCTTGCTTTCAGTGGAAATGTACCTGAAGATCCTATTCCTGTTTCCAGTGCTGTGGCTATTGGTACTTAACTCCAGCAGGATTCAAGGCCAGAACAACGAAGACAGCAACGAGTTCCCAGAACATTCTCCTGAGCTGCTCAATCATCAAGATACTTCCTTGGCTCCAGATTGTCCGAAAAAATGCACGTGCACCTCAGAAGGAATTGTGGATTGTGGTGGATTTTCATTGAAAGAATTCCCCATGGATGTCCCAGAAATGACAAGCCACCTTTCCTTACAGGTATAGGTACACTAAACAAGGACTGACAACTCTTGGATGAGGCAAGCCCCCTTGCACCTTAGTCACCTTGTAATATTTGTTCACTGCAAAATTTGTAACTGACTTTTAAAAACTGATTAGTGGGAAAGAGGTAGAGATAGTCCTTGTTTAGTGACCATAATTGGGTCACTCATGAACTCATTAGAGGTAGTCTTTGTTTAGTGACCACAACTGGGACCAGCAATTCGGGCGCTAACGGAAATGGTGATTATGTTTATGATCTTACTTCAGCTTTTGTTTGCTTTATCTTCCAAAGGTCGTAAATGCAAGGATTGATTACAAAGTTACTTTTCCATCACTATCATAACTGGGATTGGTCCTTTAATGACGCAGTGCCTAAAAAGGACTAATTGTAATTATTGTAAGTCATTGACTTACAACAGCTTGTTTAGTGACCGTTCTCAGTTACAACAGTACTGAAAAAAGTAACTTATGACTAGTTTTCACACTTACAACCGTTGTAGCATGCCCATGGTCATATGATCAAAATTCAGATGCTTAGCAATTGACTCATATTTATGACCATTGCAGTGTCCCAGGGTCATGGGATTCCCTTTCGTGACTTTTTGACAAGCAAAGTCAATGGGGAAGCCAGATTCACTTAACAACAGTTTGACTAATTTAACAACTACAGTGATTCACTTAACAACTGTGGGAAGAAAAGTTGTAAAATGGGGCAAACTTACTTAACAAATGTTTCTCTTAGCAACATAAATCTTGGGCTCTATTGTTGTTGTAAGTCGAGGATTACCTGTAAATAGGTAAAATCTATTTACCTGGCAAGTGCACTTTGATCTAAGATACTTGTTGTTTTCATATCATTTACACAAAAAGCTGGGGTGGAAAAACATTTGCCCAATCCTGGGAAAATTTCAGAGTTAAGGAACTGCAAATTGGTGCTGTGTTTCACCCCCACATAGGCCAAAATATTTTTTTAAAACCTTCCTATCCAAAGTGCTGCAAATCACTAGGAATAACAACAACAACAACATAATTAATTGTTATGCCTAAGCTTTTGAGTGGATTCAGAGGAATTCTTTCAGTCCTGGCCCTATTTTAATAAGCTTACTGTAGACACAGACAAAATTGAACAAATGTCTTCGACTTAATCACCACAATGAACTCAAACTTTCCATTGTTAAGCAAAGCAGTTGTTAAGTGAACTTTGCCCCATTTTATGACCCTTTCTGCCACATTTGTTAAGCTAATCACTGCAATTGTTAAGTGAATTGGGGTTATTAAGTGAATCTGACTTCTCCCAATTATTGACTTTGCTTGTTGGAAGTTGTCTGGGAAGGTTATAAATGGTGACCCTGCAGACCCCAAGACAGTGCAACTGTCATAAATATATCCCAGTTGCCAAGCAGCCAAATTTTGATCACGTGACTGTGAAGATGCTGCAACGGTCGTAAATGTGAAAACCGGTCATTACTTTTTTCAGTGCCATTGTAACTTCGAACAGTCAGTAAACAAATTGTTGTAAATTGAAGACTACTTGTATCACTGCATAAGCACATTCAAGAGTGGTCTCTTTGCCAGTCAGGTGATCCTGTTGTTTCAAAAGAAAACTTGTGCAATGAAGTTAACTAGGGATCAAATGCTTTCGGCTAATCTCTTTTATTTTTAATGCATCTTTTCTTTTAGAACAACCAGATAGAAACAATCATTCCAGAACAGCTTGCACGTCTCCCCTGGCTAGAAACACTGAATTTACAAAACAACAGACTCACATCCAAAGGTAAGTTGGGAAATCCAAGATAGTTTAAAAGTAAATATAATAGGCAGCAAAGACAATATTACAGGAAAAAATGGCTATATTTCATATCCTGGCCCTGTTTTTTTCCCCTGGCAAATGATTATGTTCCTGAAGAGCTTTACTGTGGTCTGAACTATCAGTTTGATGGATGCATTTTCTAAATCTGATGGATTTATTTGTGTTTCAGAAAAAAGGGAGGGGGAGTTTAAAAGAGAAAAAAAACCCACCACTGTTGGCACAAAATTAGCAAAAGAATCATTTCTGTATAAATACAAAATTGGATGAAAATGTTGTGCTTTAAATAAAAAATATCTCATCAGCATTGAGAAGACAGTATCTATTTAACATTCTCAGTCTGCTGCTCTAATGTACCTAATTGTGAGGCAGATAACTTCAAAAATTCCTCTGAGTTTTTTTTATCTTTAGTCTAGATTGCCTTTAAAAGGATGATAATCCTCTGTTCCTATTCTGTAACAAACTATACTATTTGAACCATTTGGATATACATGTAGGCCTCACTTATTAACCACAATAGGGACCAGGAACACTGTTGCTAAGCAGTACGGTTGCTAAGTGTGATGTCATGTGACTGTGCCAGCTTGCTCCATCAGTTCCGACTGCAGTTGTTAAGTAAATAACTCTGGGTCATCAAATATAATGTCACATGATCATGACTTGTGACGTCCTGCTGGTTTCCCCATTGACTTTAATTGCTTGTTATGAAGGTTGCAAATGCCAATAATGTGTCCATATGATGCTGCAACTGTCATAATGGCACACCAGCTGCCAAGTACTTAGATTGCAATCACTTAACCATGAGGATGCTGCAAGGGCCACAATTTCAAGGACCAGTCACAAATCTCTATTTTCACTGCTGTTGTAAGTTTGAACAGTTGCTGAACAAACAGTTGATAAGTAAGGACTAGGACTCACTAGTGAAATCCAATTTTTTTTACTACCAATTCTGTGGGCATGGCTTGGTGGGTGTGGCAGGGGAAGGATACTGCAAAATCTCCATTCCCTCTCCATTCCTGGGGGAAGGATATTGCAAAATCTCCATTCCCACCCCATTCTGGGGCCAGCCAGAGGCGGCATTTGCCGGTTCTCCGAACGACTCAAAATTTCTGCTACTGGTTCTCCAAACTACTCAAAATTTCTGCTACTGGTTCTCCAAACTACTCAAAATTTCTGCTACTGGTTCTCCAAACTACTCAAAATTTCTGCTACTGGTTCTCCGAACGACTCAAAATTTCTGCTACTGGTTCTCCGAACGACTCAAAATTTCTGCTACTGGTTCTCCAAACAACTCAAAATTTCTGCTACCGGTTCTCCAGAACCTGTCAGAACCTGCTGGATTTCACTCCTGATAGGACTGTGGTTACCATTATCCTAATTGGGATAATAGTCTATAGTTCTACACAACTCACCAATATCAACTGAAGCAGGAATTTGCTGTTCAAAATAGTCAATGTGCCAGGAGTATCTGCTTGGATGATCCCAAAGTATATAATTAAAAACACCTTTATAAAAATGTTAATCTGTATTTTGGGGGGTTTTCAAATAGCACCAGCAGCAACCAATATTATAACACACATAAAATATTTTATGAGGTAAAAATTGCAGTGGTTACAACCAGTGAGATACTAATTGTCAAAATACTGTATCCATATTCTTTTAAGGGCTTCCAGAGAATACATTTGACCAGCTGGAGAATTTGAATTACCTGTACCTTGCAAATAACCAGGTTAGCAAATGTTTCAAGAGTTGCTATTTCTCTCAAATTGGTGTCCTCCAATATGTAGCCCTGTGACTCCCATATTCCCCAGCTAGAATAAAAGGAAGTAAACTGGAATATAATACCTTGGCAGGTAAAACTTTGTGGGTTTGAAGTTTGAGGAATTAAGGGAAACTACCACAGTAGTTAGATGAGAGCTAGGCAACAGTGGCAACATAATAATGCTATGAAAATTAATAATATAAAGAGATTGAAGGGGTTATGTGATACACATTTGCATAATGATAAGATATACATTTACATAAACGAACAAACCGGAACACAGCCACCTGTTTATATATTATCAATAAAAATGTATGCACCTTTCCCTATAGGAACCATAGATTTTTCTTCAAACTCTAAACTCATGAGGATATGATAAAAGGCAAATAGTTTCTTTTTCCTGTTAAAATCTTCACTTATCTTTACATGTACTGTATGTGACATTGAGATGAAATTTATATTACCTTTCTGAGGGAAAGTCATTGTATTTAATGCTGTTTCTCCTGTATTTGAGGATCTTCATGAATTTGTTATATATAAAAATGAATTAGAACACTAGAAAATTAGAGAATGGGTGAGATCATGTTAGATGATCTTAAATATTTAAATGGTGGATTCAAATAATCACCTAACAATTGTTGCAGTTTTGGAAGATAGCTTGTGTTGCTGAGTTCCTTGACCACAAAATTTTCCCTTAATTTGATAGCATGATAGAAATAATCAACAGGCCCATTTAGATATTTAAATCCAACCCCTTCCTGAGTGCAAGAATCTGATTAAAAGCATTTCCAGCAGATGGCTGGCTGTTCAGCCTGTGCTCAAAACATCCAGTAAAAACGAGCCACAAGTCTCTCTGGGGAATTTCAAGAGAGGGGAGAAAACTGTTGCCTTATTTGAAATGTCTGAGAAATGAAGTTATATAAACACTGATATTTGAATCATATGATTTGATCTTAGATCAGTATACAGCTAGCGTATCTCCACCAAAGTTCTCTATGAAGAGAAAATATTTAATTACAATAATGCAGAAAAACAAGCATCACACTGAAAGCTCAGGACCTAAAATCTGGTTATACTGTTTCCAATGTTCTATAATGTTCTATCATTGGCACTAAATTCTTGTGTTATCACTTGTTTAATAAATATATACATTAAATATTTTCTTTCTTCCTCACTAGCTAATTTCCTGCCAGTCTCCATTAGAGCTCTGCATTGGCCAAACCTTATTCTAGCCCAAGGGTTTTGTTTTATTTATTAATGTTATTTAATTTGTTTATGTACTGGCCTGGTCAGTAAATAACTCAGTGATAAGTGAAGGGGACATTCTTAATTTTGGAGTTCAGTTATGAAAGTCTCCATAACTCTTTGGAAACACCTCTGCTCCATAGTATTTGCTGGTAGCTGATAATTAAAAATTTGGACAGCCATCATCATATAAAGAGAAAGTTCAGCAACTTAGTTTTTTTCAGACAATGGGCACTGTTATTGTGGAGTTGCTGTACCAAACTGCTTATCCAGTAACACCGTGTCCTTTTCTTCATTTACAACAATTTTCCATGTAACACTTTTGGCAGTGAAGAGGGCTTCATAAAAACTAAATCGAAGCCAGGCTATGACTAATATTCCAGAACTTTTGTGTCCAATTTTTCCCCCCTACGAGATAGAATAGCTACCATTGGTCTCTCCTTGTGCTGCTGGTGCTGCAAAAGAAAACTGCATCCAAATAATAAAAGCAAACCTGTTTAAAAGAGAATTCGACCAAACGTCAGAGGCACATAAAAAATATGACTTTATATATTCAGGACTAAGAGATTGAAATATATTTTCAGGCTTTAGCTGAAATTCATCTCGAGCAGAGCAACAGGGATAGGCTGGAGTTTTAGCCCTCCCCAGTGAATCATTACATGCCTAGCCTTGGTTATAAAACCGCAGATAAGGCTTTCTAACAATGTGCATTTAGGTGTTACAGTCAAATAAAAACATTCAGATTAAATTTAAAAAGTTACATCAGGAATTTTAGACATATCAAAGTAAATGTAGCAGTGGTGAATAGGGATATTTACAAGTAGTACTTTTCAATATGTTCATGAATAACTTGGATAATGTGGAAAGAACCTCTCAGTCCGTATGACTGATTGTAGTGCCCCCTCCCCTGCTGCGTTTTCTTGCACCTCTTTCAGTTTGTATATTTTCCTTAATTTTTATTCAAAACATTAAAATGCAAAGTCTAAAAAAAAATAGAGAAAGGAAATACAAAAACAAAACAAAACAAAACTATCCAAGACCACACAAAGAAAAAATGTGCATAAAAAGAAAAAAACAAAACAAACATAAATTGTCCCCCTTAGTGGAATACTGATAAATATATTTCAAAAATAATATTTCTCTAGTCTTGCGAAGCAGGCACACAATTTATAAATTTCTAGAATACTGATTACCAAGCCATTTGGCCTCACATTTATCTACTACTTAGAAAAAAATACCTATTAACAAGTAAAACCAATAGTAGAATTAAACCTGAATGCCCTTTGTAACAGTCTATTATTGTATTTTGCACATAGAAAGTCCACAACACTTCTACTGTAAGACACCACAATCATTGCCTCTGCTCCATCCAGAATCAAATATCCCTCATTGATTTTTTAATAATAAGGCTTTTCTTTAAAATAATAATCAGGATCTTTCCTAACAGTTGGATTTTATTTTCTAAAATCATAAGTCTCTGTTGTGGATATCCCCACAACATTTGTTGTTCAAAAAAGTCTCCTGTAGGTTTGTCTATTTTTTTTTTTTAAAAAATTAAAACCAGAACTGGATACAGTATATAAAATGCAGTCTCATTCTGGCTTGGGCATATAAAGTATATTTGCTCAAGCAAAGGATGAACAGCCATCTGTCAAGAATAGCAAATACTTTAATTTGGGATTCCAGAATTGAGTTTTGAATTTAATAACCTAAATTGGTCTCATTGGCCTCTTCCAGGTAGGGGATTCTCAGATTGAGGTAGAGCTGGCAGCAAAATGTTGGTTGGTGAAATTCTCCCAAATAGAATTCTAAACTGCTCAGATACACACTCGCTCCCCCGGTCTGTCCTCTTCCCATTTCCTAATTTTATTTCCATCAATTATCACACTCCTTCAATCTGCAATAATTGTTGGATGCATTTTGAAGTTAATTAAATAATATTTTCCTATGAAATGTTATGTAAATAGTTATCAACTTAAAATCAACATGTAAATCTTGGGAATCTTGCAACAAAACCATATGAGAGGAACCCTTTTCTTTTTTAAAATAGATCTTGGCAAGCAAAATAATACCAGAAGGCCATTCTGTATGTGCAATGCATTTCTTTTATCTTTTTTGTCTCCCCCCCCATTCAATGTTCACTGCACAACTGGCCCAAAATAAATGTTAAATAGTCATCATGATTTCCCCATTACATCTCCACAGGGTTACAACAGAGTCAGAAGCACCTCAATGGTTCTCAAAGGTAACCAGAAAAACAGTCTTCTGCAAAAAAAAAATAAATGGCCTATTTATATTGCATTCTGCTGAGGATTGTGGAATTAATGTTTAGCAGGATTTGTTCCCAAGCTCTTGGTTTTCTTGGGACTTTCCCAAGAAAGAAGACTCAGCTATTTCTGGAAGGACACACAAACTGTGCAAAATATATTTGTTCTCTCAATCTGTGCTTCCTATATATCTGTTGAGTCCAATAAGCACAACTTTCCAAGTGAAAGCTTAAATGCATTCCACACTAGTATTTATTAGTATTAGAGAGGAAGGTAAAAATCCTTAATCCTGAGAGATCTGAAGCAACTTTATGGTATCTGTCATAATACCTTTCCTCACTGGAACAAATAGCCATTTAATGTTCAAGGATGAGTGTGCTTGAAGCCTTTATATCTCTGACAATGATTTCCTTCTCTGGCCTTGTCTCTCCTTTTCCAGCTCACAATGGCTCCAAAGTTCCTTCCACAGACTTTGATCAGTGTGGATTTTGCCGCCAATAATCTCACAAAAATTTATGATCTCACTTTTGGACAAAAACCAAACCTGAGGTAAAAAAAAGAGGTTTTTGGGGGGGGAGAAGAAGGGGGTTTAATGGACCCTGTTTCTGCAGCAGAAGAATCATCATCAGCAACAGCAACAGCAGAAGCAGCATGTAAAGTCATACAATGAATGTTTGTAAGAATATGTTTCTTTCAGGAGGAAGTGATCCAAACAAACAAACCTATGTTAGCATCTTGACTGGATGTTGCTTGCTTGTATGCAGATTGCAAAATCTCTCAGAAAACAGGCCTGTTAATTAAGACTTTGCTAGTTCTGAGATTTATTATGCACATGGGATGCTATTTTTTTTTCTTTTAGCTTTTCTTAAAGGACGTATTTCAATAGCAAGAATAAGAATGCATGCTCTCCGATTCTCTGGGAGGTGAGAAATTCTAGGAACACCATATTTATTCATGTTTATTTTTTTTATTTATCAAATTTATTTGCTACCCGTGCTTTGGGTGACTCTGAGTGGATATTGGATTCTCTTAGAAAGGAGAGCTTGGAAATACGCTGCAATATTTCTGAAATATTTCTGCATAAGGTTTCTTATACAAATATGCCACTACAGATTGGATGGAAGAATAAATTAAATCAGGAGTCAGACATTTTTTAGGCTTTTAAACTATTGGGTGATTTTGCATAGTGTTGACACTATAAATAAATATATAAAATATAATACATCAGAAGGACTGACATCTTGTAAGATGTCCTGCAAGAACACCGAAATCTTGCAAAGTTCAATTATATTTGATTTCACAATTGCTTGTTTGTTTGGTTTAAATGCTTCAATGGTTTCCACAGCACAGTTCTGGGAAAGGTAAAGCATTTAAAATGCTTGTACTTGAACAGAATAAAAAAACACAGCCCCTCCCTCTCTCTTCATCTCTAAATATAGGGAATTCTCTTGCCCATGTTAAATCCCCCATTTCAGCATTGCTTACATTCACTGGCTGCCAAGGATTCTTGCCTTCTATTGCCTGTGATTGAACCTGGGTTTTCTGCCAGTCTGTCACTGAGCTTATCGTCTGCGTCAAACTGTCCCAAATTATGCAGTCTTTGGTCATTTTCACAGTCAAACATCTGCATTACCACATATTTAACTGGGAAGGATGAGACTGATTATTTTACTATTCAAAAAATTCCAAAATAGTTTTGTGTCAAGAAAGAGTTTGTTATTTAATCCACATGGTAACATTTGATTCCCATGCACTTGACCCATTCACCTTTTTGTTTTAATCTGATCACAAGGTTTATAATAACTTAGAAGATACCCTTGGGAAAAAAACATAGAAAAATAATTCTCTAATATATTGCTGAGATTAATTTCAGATTGGAGAGCGTTTCAAGGGAAATATTTTTCTCATTGTGATGGGCCTGTCCTATTCACTGATCCCTACTCTGCACTATTGACATCTTCCCAGCCACTGCCTTACTTTCCTCCATGAGATAAAGGCTCATGGATGAAAAACTCCAAATAGATTTTATCAATTTTGAGGGTGTCCTTAATGGAGTAAGGGAAAAATGCTATTTCAACCACAGTACAGTTAAGGACAACATCAGGCTGTCTTCTCGCTCCTGGGTGGACATGCAATGAAGACAGTATCAAGAGAAACCAGAGAGAGAAAAGGTTGCTAGGACATGTTGGTCCCAAGGTTAGGACAAATAAGGAGAGACCCTTAGACTAGAGCTAGAAAAAGTGAAGCAAAGGACAGCTGAGCTGATTCGATAGCAAATTCCTTAAGAGTGAAACATTGCAAAAATTGGAGTACTTTAGCTCTAAAAGCGGTAAGTGGGCACATGATAGAGTTGTATTGAATTATATCTGACAGGAAGAGCGTGGATAGCTGCTGACATAACTAGACTGAGTAGTTGATATAAGAGAGTTCTCATTTTCTTCTTTTAGGTCAGTCTACCTTCACAACAATAAGCTTGATGATGCTGGACTACCAGAAAACATGTTCAACGGTTCTGACAATGTGGAAATCTTAATCATGTCCAGCAATTTCTTAAAATATGTTCCAAAGAATCTACCACGAGCATTGTATAAGCTACACCTTAAGGTAGAATATCAGTTCCATTGCATGAGAACCTCAGCCTTTATAAAGCTTATTCCTTTGAATTATTGAATACATTGACTGCTTAGCTATTGCATTTATGGATCATATTGTCTGCCCAAGAACAAACAATCCATAAAAGAATTAAAAAAGAAAACTACCTGATAGAGTCTTTAAAAAGTAGTGGCAACATCAAAGTTGCATTCTAGGCAGTAGCCAAACTATACCAGCACAATGCCAAACAAACCTCATGAGGTGAGTCAGACTTTGATCTCCTTCCTGCTGATACCCCTGAGAATGATATTCCACAGTGGAAGCTCTAGAACAGAAAAAAATTTGGCAGGAAATTCTGGAGATTGTCTTCTTATGTTCATTGAAGATCACACAAGTGGGGAACATTGCCTTAAGGCTTAAGGTCATATTTGGCTTTTTCTCTGGCCTCTTCCTGTCACCGCAATCACCTTAGAACATCCCTCTTATGCTTTGAGGACTGAACTTTCAGTGAAGAGGCTCACACTTTGTTCCCTTTGTCTCTGGACAGAATAACAAATTGGAGAAGATTCCTGTAGGAGCTTTCAATGAGCTGTCAGATCTTCGAGAGTTATATTTGCAGAACAATAAATTAAACAATGAGGGGATGGACAATGAAACCTTTTGGTGAGTTTGTTAGTTTTTAATGGATGCACATTTAATGGATAATAGCAGCTGGATTATTTCGCATGGTCACAAACAACCATGGGACTCTTCTAAACATACTCAACTGTTAAAGGGTTAGGGATCCATATTTATTTTCTTTGATTGTAAGACATAATTGACTATTTTTAACTCCTTTTTTTGCCTCATCCTTTGATTAAGATATTAAACTGGAAACTGGAGTTGATTTAGTCTTTGACAAGCTTTGTTAACTGTTTATCTTGCTCTTCAGGAGATTAAAATGGCATCTTACAAGAGGAGGCTTCTTCAAGTGTCTGCAAAGTGTGGTCAAAAAATTCAATCTGAAACCCATAATGGTGTTATGACCCAGGAGTTTTGATCACATTGTCATGGCTGCCAGGTTGATTTTTTACCACTCCCTGTTTCTGCAGTGTTAAAGGGGCAATCATTAGGCATGGATTCTTGAACTGAGATTTATTAATCATGAACTATTATAGGTAGAAACAGTTTTTATGTACATATGAAAAAAAAAGTCTGGCAGAATTGCAGGTATAGTTATTCCAATTGCTACGGTGATGAGAAACAGAGGCAAAACCTATTCATTTCCCCTCTACTAACACTGTGTGTTTGGCTGCTTAAACACTTATAAGGAATTCCTTTTTTCCCCCCAGGAAACTCTCAAGACTCGAGTACCTGGATTTGTCTAGCAATAATCTTTCCAAGATTCCACCCGGTTTGCCTCGAAACATTGTTCTTCTCCACTTAGAGAAGAATGCAATAAGATCAATTGGCAATGATGTCTTGACCCAAATCAAGAACCTGGAATATCTTCTGCTTCACAATAACAAACTCAAGGCCCGAGAGATCCATCCACTGGCTTTTCATGGTCTGAAGAAATTGCACACTGTTCATTTATATAACAACCTGCTGGAAAAAATCCCCAGTGGACTGCCCAGGCGAGTAAAAACTCTTATGATTCTCTACAATCAGATTTCAGAAATCGGCAGGGAGGATTTTGCTACCACTTATTTCATGGAGGAACTCAACCTGAGCTACAATAAGATCACCAGCTCACAGATTCATCGGGAGTCTTTCCGTAAACTGAAACTACTGAAGTCCTTGGATTTTTCTGGCAATAAACTCCGCACCATGCCTTATGGCTTCCCCAAGAATTTGCAAAGCCTCAAGTTAAAAATGAATTTGATCAGTTCCATTCCCAAAGGCACACTCTCTGGCATGTCAAAGCTACAGGAGCTATATCTCAGCGCCAACAAATTGAAAAACAATTTAATTCACAGTGGATCATGGAGAGATCTCACCAGTCTTAAGGTACAGAGTATCTAGATCTAGAGATGTGTATAAATGATATAAAAATAGTAATTAACTTTTTCATATAGACAGATCTATGGGAGAAAAATTAAGGTGCATGTTCTGAGAAAAACATAGCTGGAATAGATATAAAATGAAAGAATGATTCAAACCACACAAAATGAAAAAAAAATGTGCTAGTTTATCATAGAATCTGAAGTTCTGTAGGTAGTATGGACAAGTAAAAGGGGAAGGAGGAATAAAAAACCAACAGGTATATTGAGATGGGTGGAATATTAAGGAATCAAAGACATTTCTATCTCTAATCACGGGATTGACATGCCCTGCTATGTATTTCTAAAGTTCTTGTGATAGTGCCTTTGACTCTGTACTAATTAGGAAAAAACACAACAGTTTTTAATTGCAACTTCTGCAAAGTCAATGAGGAACCTAGTTTCACTTAACAACTGTGTTAAGAGTTGCAGTGATTCACTTAACAACTGTGTTAAGAAAGGTTGCAAAATGGGGCAAAATTCACTTATCTTGCTTAGCAAGATAAGTTTTGGGCTCAGTTGTGATCATAAATCAAGTACTACTACTTCAGGCTGACCTGAAGAAAATTCTCTGTGTGTGTGGGGGGGGGGGAGAAACTAAAATCGTACGATATCCATTATCCACCAATCTCTTTCCCTCCCCCTCTTCTGAGGAAAATGTAGGGAAGGGACAGATAATTCTTAAATATCTGAACATATCACTCATTGTAAGTTTTGAAATTGGGCCACAGGTAGCTTGAGGGCCAGAAGTTGTTCAAACCTGGATGTATATACTTTTGGGATACATAGACTGATGGTTTCATCTAGTATGAGATGTCTAATTCTTTCATAGAATTAGACACTTACATATGAAAGTATATAGAATATTGAACTTCAGTCACGAGCCATGAACAATTAAGCAGTGACAGTAAGCAATCAGAAGCTGTAATCAATGAATTCCCTCTGTCCTGTTTATATGGGCACAATCTGAAACACCAAACATTATGCTATTGCTATTCAGTTCACCAGAATAAATCTACAGCAAGCAAAACCAAAAGGCAGAAAACAGAAGTCAAAGCCAACCCCAAAGGAAAGGAAAGGTTCACCTTGCACTCAGCTTCAGCTCATTTCCATAGCTGTGTTTCAATGTATCTGTGAAAGAACTGGAATTCCTCTTGCTAATATGTTAGCTGACCAGGATGAAAGAAAAGGAAGTTAAACGTAACACTACAGAACAGACAAAGGAACATGGAATATCAAAAGCAATAGTGTGTCTGTGTAACTGTGAAGGAGAGAGGATGAGAAATATAGTTACAAAGGTAATAATGTTGGATTTGCTGGGAAGAGATGAGAGCTTGCACTCTGCTATTGGGTACTGATGCTTACAGTATTGTGGGTATCTCACTGGTGTGTTGAGTAAACCTAGCACCTAAAAAATAGATCTGAGTGAATTATAGAATGTGGGATTTATAGTAATTTACTCTTTTCAAGTAAATCAGAATGACTTTTGTTAATTATTTAAATTGTTCTCTTGTGGATCTTTTTCCAGATACTGGACATGGCTGCCAATCATCTGACTTTGATTCCATCTGGTTTACCAGAAACTCTAGAATATCTATATCTCCAGAGCAACAAGATCAGCACTGTGCCAGAAGATGCCTTTGATTCCACCCCCAATATCAAGGGAATTTATCTCAGGTGTGTAGCCAGGAAAAAGACTCTCACAAATGGCTTCACAAATGTAAAAAATACCTTTTTCTTTATGTATGAACTCTATACTGTACTTCAAGCATGTTTTGTTATGTGCGTTAATTGTTTATGGACAAGAAATTGTGCATTCGTTGTGCTTATAAATCCTTGTCAGATATAGTATACGTAGTCCTCAACTTACAACAGTTCGTTTAGTAACCATTTGAAGTTACAACCTCACTGAAAAAACTGACTTATGACTGTTTTTCACAGCATTGTGAAAAATAACTGTGATCTCATGATCAAAATTCAGACTTTGGCAACTGACTCATATTTATGACAGTTGCAGTGTCCTGGGATCATATGGTCACCTTTTGGGACTTTCTGACAAGCAAAGCCAATGGGGAAGTCAGTTTCACTTAACAACCCTGTCAAGAAAGATCACAAAATGGGACAAAATTCACTTCACAAACGTTCATTTAGCAACCAAAATTTTGGGCTCAATTGTGATCGTAGATACCTGTTTCTAGATCTTACTTTACGCACATAGAAATCTCCTGAAATTGTAAGACATCAGTTGTAAGAATGAAGAGAGGTAGAATGGGTGGAGATGAAACCGAAAAACTGAAAGTGTGAGTAGAAAAGGGAGAGAAACAGACTAACCTCCTTTCTCTTTACAAAAAGCCATTTAGTGGTATCCTTCCCTTAGTATAGAATTTATAGGACAAGGAAGGACATTGTAATAAAGTATTGGGAAGTAATTCTATTCATTTTCTTTCCTTTAAATTTCAAGGTTTAACAAGATTGCATTCAGTGCTGTGAAAGAGAGCACCTTCCAAAGACTGAAGCATCTGCAAGTGCTGGACATTGAAGGAAATTTTGAATTCAGTGACCCCTTGAAAAATGAAGATCACTCAGAGGAGGAAATAGAGGAAGAGGACTAACGGGAAGTGGCATTTACCTGAAAACAAATCTTTGCTGACCCAAGCGTATCACATGGCAGAAAATTAAGTTAAACGCTTTTCTAAGGACACACATAAATTATCTCATTTACTCAACCCACGCATCTGTGACAAAAACAAAGCTCTTTATGGCCCCATCCCATGAATGGCTAAGTTAGCAAACAAACATATAGTTCACAAGTCTGCCAATCATTATAATTGGTAACACCACAGATGAACAAGTGATAAAGATAGTATATCTGCATTGGCCAGCAGTATCACATCCATTATGGATTTAAGGTACCTCATACCATCGGCCCATGATGGCGAACCTATGGCATGCGTGGCCAGAGGTGGCATGCAGAGCCCTCTCTCGTGGCACACGCACAGTCGCCCCAGGTCAGATCTCTGTGGCATTTCTTTCGTGAGCTTCTGTTTTCCTGCAAATGCCGAAACAGAAGCTCACGAAAGAAAAAGATCTTACCTTTTGCCGTGCTGCTAGTGTTGGGATGCTCCGCCTCCTGCTGGCGAGCTGGTCTTTGGGTCTCTGCTGCATATGCATGCATGCCCATGCATGCATGCGCAAGCGTATGCATATCCACACATGTCTGTGCATGTCCATGCATGCTCACATGCACGCACACACACCTTTCAGTTTGGGCATGCATGTGCGCAGTTTGGGCAGTCGGTGTCTAAAAGATTCATCACCACTGCCATAGGCTGATTCTGCACTGATAGGTTCTGGATTTTGTGGCTCAGATATATCATATTTACTTGATAGGAAGACAAAGTGTGTGTTTTTTTGATCTGAATAATTACCTGTATATTGGAATGGAGGATGTCTCAGCATAGAGATTCTCCTTTCAAAGGAGCAAACAATGAAATGAAATTGGTAGTAATTAATTAATCTCACTGCACCCTCTCGTCAGTTCTGCACAATATAGGTATATATTCTCCTCCATTCTTATAGGAAAAATAATTCCTCATCCCTCTGAAAAATCTGATGACATCACCATCTCATTGTGGCCTCCCAGGATGAAAAATGCTAACCCTGTCCAGCTGCATTTACTCTAGTGCTGACATCTACAACATTTTTAAAGAATCGTATCAATGACCAAACTTCAGAAACAGACAACCAGTGGACATCTCTATACTGCTAAATTAAAATACTGTATGACTTATCATCTGCCACCTTAGTTAAGGTGATAGAAATTGCAATTCATTGTCATCCGGAGAGCCACATTGACTATTGCTTTAGCTGTAAAATGGTTAAATATATGAGTTACTTTGGCTATGTGCATTTCAAAGTATCATTCATTCTGAGTCACTGAGTAGATCTGGCTTTATAAAATTTAAACAAATTACTAGTACGGTCATCTTTCAAGCGTCTGATTCCTATCTGCAATCTGAAACTCTTATTTGGCAGATTGTATTTTGAATGGTAGCCACCGATTGTGATAAAAGTGAAATAAACTATTTCCTCCCTACAGATTTATAGCATTGCTGGAGCAACAAATCATTAATAAAATGCTCTAATGAGCATTTAGTGAGCAAATGGCCAAATAAATTCTAGGGTGGGATAAATGGTAATGATTACATAAATAACATTTTGATTTCATATTCATCAGGAACTAATTCAGCAAAATGGAATGTCTCTTTGGACTGTCTATCTGTCTCAGTCTGATTCGTCTTGATGGTCCATAAAGATACAAAGCACTTAAGAGGAAATGCAACAAATCTTATGAAAGTATTCAGTCTTTCTAATCCTTTGCCAAGCTTAGCCAAGACAGTTTGCTAATATCAGAGCAGTGGGTGACCCTCCTCTAGTCTTATTACTTGTACTACTTTTTTTTTTCTTGGATCATTGTGGTGTTGTGAGAATTTACAAAAGCTGGCTTTTGTTTCCTTAAAAAAAAAAAAAAACAACCCACCATTTTTACTTGTTAATAAAAGGTAGACTCTGTAGAGTTAAGGGCCCAATCCAAGGTTACTGAGTCAATGCATTTCATCAAACAGCTATACTCATCCATGTAAGATGGGAGTACATGTCCGTTAGCTTCATTGTAAATCCAGTGTGCGGCATCTCAGCCCTTAAGTGGCACCACAGTCAACACAGCCACATTGGACACTTGCTCAGTATGTATATATTTGGATTTTTAAAAAAGAAATTCTATTATGGCTGGATCCCATTTTTCTTTTTAATTTATCCCCATTCCCAAAGCCAGAAATACAACTCTACCTGAAGACTTAAAATACCAACTTATTCTGTTTTGTGAAAATTAAAGTATATGTTTGCCTTGGAGTGATTTGTCACATTTATTTTGTATGTGCATGTGAGGTTCTTTGCTAAGGACATATGAATCTGAAATTCATCAAGTATTAGATTTAACTTGATGTACTAAATTTGAACAATATATGTATGAGATTTTGGGCCTGACGTGGCTATTAATCACTATTTTTCTAGAAGCTTGGCCTCATATTCAAGAATTTGCTAACAAAAGTTTAGACACTGCTAGATATACTGTTTTATTGCAATCAAAGAATCCATATATGTGCGGAGAATTCACTTGCTGCAAACCCAACTTTTTACTTGTTTCCAATTGTTTCCTGTTAGTTGATTATTAATTGTTTTTCCCTCAACCATGAGATTATAATGGAACTGACCAATGTTATACAAAGGCTTTCTCTGCTCTGAATCCTCATCTTGCCATCTTCAGCCCTTACAAATCCCATTAGTCAAAAATATGCATTCAACTTTCTCTGCAGGTAATAAAATCGTATGAAAAGTTCCATAATTTCTTCTAGTTTTTGAGTTATGGTGGGTCTATTGTAGTTTTAAAGAGAGATGAGAAAAGGTGTATATCTGGATCGACAGAAATGCTTTGCTTTCCAAAGGATACAGTATTATAGCATCCCGATATAGTCAGTTGACTCCATCACTGACTATTGGGGGCGAGTCTTTGGCCCCCACAGAAAGGGCTCGCAATCTGGGAGTCCTCCTGGATATGCAGCTGTCCTTGGAGGAACATCTGACAGCTGTAACCAGGGGGACCTTTTGTCAGGTTTGCCTGATTCGCCAGTTGCGGCCCTTTTTTGATCGGGATTCCCTGTGCACAGTCACTCATGCCCTCGTCACCTCTCGCCTTGACTACTGCAACGCTCTCTACATGGGGCTCCCCTTGAAGAGCACCCGAAGGCTCCAACTGGTCCAGAATGCAGCAGCGCGGGTAGTGATGGGAGCAACATGGCGCTCCCATGTAACACTGCTCCTGCGCGAGCTGCACTGGCTCCCAGTGGTCTTCCGGGTGCGCTTCAAGGTGTTGGTTATCACCTTTAAAGCGCTCCATGGCATCGGGCCTAGTTATATTCAAGACCGCCTGCTGCTACCGACGACCTCCCATCGTCCCGTGCGCTCCCACAGAGAGGGCCTCCTCAGGGTGCCATCAGCCAATCAATGTAGGCTGGTGACCCCCAGGGGGAGGGCCTTCTCTGTGGGGGCACCTACCCTCTGGAATCAGTTGCCCCCAGAGATAAGGAGAATCCAAGACCTTAGTGCCTTCTGCCGTGCCCTTAAAACCCACTTTTTCCAGCAAGCCGGGCTGGCTTAAGAAGAAATTTTAAATGTTTTAATTGGTTTGTATTTTTAATTTTGGGCCAAATTTATATATATTTTAATTGTTTTTTTAATATTTGTATTCCATGTTTTTTAATTCTGTCTGTACACCGCGCTGAGTCCTCAGGGAGAAAGGCGGTATATAAATTTATAAATAAATAAATAAATAACATGCCTATTTTTTCTAGGTAAATAGATGTTGCAAATACAAAGCCCTAATTCTGTTTACCATAGAAAAAAGTTAGATATGTCTATGTAACACAAGTAATAATTCTTTATTGTAAACCCAATTGCATTTCTTAATTCCTTTTCCTTGGAATAACAAAATGTCAGGAAGAAGATCACTTTGTGCTTTGTATTATTCATAGAAAATATTAGGATTTTTAAACATGAGTTCATGCTGCAAAATACTAGCAATTAGAGTGGCCACTTACTCTTATCCACAAAGAAAAAGAAATGTAATGTGTTAATTAAGAAGGCCCAGCTTTTTCTAAATTTTCATATACTAATGCAAGATTGTGGCACCAACAGCTCCAGAGTGGCTTGTTATTTCATAATCTTGCTTTCTGCACTCACAGTATCATGCTTAATCAGTTCTTGAAAAGAAGGTGACCGACTTTTTTACAATGAGAAGGAGGACACAAATAAATTGAAGAAAAAATATTCACTGAGAAAGAAGTGAGTCTAATGCATGCGTGTGTGCCGTGTAGTGTTTCGGTAAGAAGTAAACAAAGCCACTTGCGCATGGCGCACTCTCTCAAAACAATTCTGTGTGGAGTGCATGCGTCTCATAATTGCATCTCGCTGCACTGTACTGAGCCTTGATGAATCGTCATGTCAAATACAAATACGTCACATCACACGCAACGGATTGGATCGGCATCGATCGAATACGGAGATTTACAGATTAGTCTTCAAATATTGAAAAGGAGGACATGTAGGAGGACACTTTTCGAGAGAGGACAGAACTTACAAAAGAAGGACTGTCCTCCCTAAAGGAGGATGATTGGTCACCTTATTTAAAATGTGGGGGGGGAACTTGGTCTAAAATCTTAGGTTATTACAAAGGGAAAGATATTATGTTTAAGGTCCTTCTCTTCCCTGGTGCTATGAAGCAAACTACCTGGTCATTCTATCAGCCATGCTTTGCCAGTCCTATTAGATCGCTCTTTCTTACCCACTGACTAACTGGAGCTATCTAAAAGTAATTCTCTGGCTACAGCTGGAAATCCAGTTTTATTTATATATCAACTTCTTAATCCACCTATCTCCCTCATAGAGGGAAAGCTGCAAAATACCAGCACTCATAACGTTATGTGAAGTTTCTGCACATAGTTCCATAGGTTTTTTTAAAAATAGTTTTTTATTAAGTTCCTCTCATTTGTAAACAACTTTTAACTATGCACTCCCCTTATTAGGGGAATAGCTCTGCTTTTGCTGAGGCCTAGCAAAGAACTTGGCAGAAGTTGAGCAATTGCAATCCAGTTTCTAACTGTAGATCAGTAGGGAAAACACCTGATAAATATCTATGCCAGCCAAACTTGCCAAGAAACCTTAAGATCATGATAGCCATTTACATCCTGCTTGCATTCTCCAAACAATTGCATTATTACACAATATAAATCCAGCTGTTATTCCATCAAGGACAGGAACTGGAGAAAGTTTTAGACAGATTTTATAAAAGTAAGAGCTTCTGTTATGGGGAAATTACATCTTTTAATTATTTACTGTACATTGCAATAATTTGTGGGGATAGTTTGATATTTTCCAGCCCCAAAGTTTCCTCTTGAAATCTGGGGTGATTTGTAAAATAATGCTGCCAAAGCAGTATTTTTCAGGGACCTGTTTTATATCTAATGCGTAATTTAAAAGTTATAATTCCCTTTGGCACAGATTTGTATCTCCAACAGAGCATGCATCACATATTAAAATTACATCCAGTGGTAAGATTTCAGTCATGTATTTCTTAGGAACTTAAATATGTGGGAACAAAGAAATCCAATTGCAAACAAATATTACAATTGAATAAAATAATTTGTCTCTATTTAGTTAGCTTTATCCAAATCAAAACATTATCTAAAATAACTAGACATCCATGTCAGTCTTCCTTCTCCTCCACTAGGACTATACACTGTGAAACAACCTAAAGGTTATCAGCACCTGAAATAGGATACTTTAGATGTAAAATGCATAATTTAGTATTGCTATATTTGTTGTTATTGGGAGTTCAGTGGTGATATTCTTACACTGCCTCCTATATAAAACTAGGAATGGCACATATAGTACCACTCTGCTATGATTAGTAAAAAAATCTGTATTTTACAAATGAATTAAAAGAACTCTAGGAATATGGTTTTTGTACTCTTATATCTTGGGAGGGGAAAAATCAGATGGAGAACTTGTACCTTCCCCTATTTTTCTTGATTTTGTAAAAGTTCACTTGTCCCCCCAAAAAATGTTCTATTTTTTCCCCCTCAGCCAGTATGAATACTATGATTTTTATAAGAAAAAATATTCATTTATTTCACATAGTCTAAAGTGATCACCCTGCTGTAAAATCTCCAAAGGAATATATTTGGTTATTAGGAAATGCATTCATATATGGAAATGTGCTAATTATGCAACATATCAGTTCAGCCACACAGAATTTTGGTGAAGCTCTTTATGCACAAATTATAGTCTGGAAGTTATGCCAGGAAACAGATGGGTGAAAAATGTTGCTTATTTGAATATTCACTTAATTTTCAATTGCTCAATAAAAATATGGTGGTTCTTACAACATTATTGTTCAGTATTACAGGTTAACTTTTTAAAATAAAAACATTTCAAAAATTATTTACAAATTGCAATGATAGAATTTTAATATTTCATTCTAGATTCAAAGAGGAAGCAGAATATGTATCCTTTACATGAAATGAAAGATAATAGCCAGGTATACTTGGTAAGAAGCTGTGCTGATAAGATTAAATATTTTTCCAAGTTTGTGGCTAACAGAACTATACTTGGCCTTAATTACAAATTAATGCAATCCTTTTCTTGATTCCTACAATTCTTCATTATCAATTTTACAAAACTAACATACAGCAGTAATTTTTATTGACCTAGAACACCTAATGATAATCTTACTTTATTAGGCAAATGTTGTCCTGAGGCTTAATTCAAGCAGTTCATCACAGCATATATTAGTTTGCAATTCCACTGAATATGAAATTATGACAACAAAGACAGCTGATACAGTGCTAATTATAAACAACTTTAAGAAACATGATGGTTATTATTTCCTGGATCAAGCTACTCACAGGAATGTTTTAATAAAATTGAAGGAGGGAGGGAGAACAGTGGAGGAAGGATGAAGATGGAGATGATGATTTTGTATTAATCTAGTCATAGTATTAGATGAGAGGTGGTGACTAAACATTTGGGGAACATCATTCCACCGCAATTTGAATAAGTCAAACTTCTCTTAGTCCAGTATTCTAATTCAACTTTTGCCAATCCTTTGTTCTTGAAATTTCAGAATGTGTGTTAAAAACATATGTCCTAGACAAAAATCTGGTTAAAAAAAAACCCTAGATCAACTGCTAGAGTAACGTTCAAATGGAAAGACGAATAAAAATATACTGTTCTCCTAGATAACTGAGAAATTGGAATAGAACATGTTTTCATCTCCAAGTCAATGTTCTCAATTTTAGGAATAAAACCTTTGTATCTATTTTCAAGGGACAAAGAGGAATGTAAGTAGTAGCATAGTGTGAACTCTCAAGTACTGAAGATGGGATTTAGGACATCAATCAATAGTAATATCTCAAATTGCTTAGACTTGAAACTTCCTCTACCTTTACCCCCCTCTATATTCCCTCCCCACAATTAATCTCAAAAAAATCCTCAAATCCTACGGAAAAAAACAACGGGGTGGGGGGTGGGAGGTCACTGATTGTTCTAGTGCTGGATTAACATAGATACAAATATATCTTTCCAATGCTCATTGCAATTCAATACACTATTTTTCCAAAAAAGTATTGTAAGAATGGAAAATAAGGTAACACCTGGCCCATAGAATTGCCGAGAGTCAGGCACAATTGAATGGATAACATCAATATTAATAACACACTATTTTTCATTGGGGGAGGACAATCAGATGTCAGGGGTTAAACCTGGTAGTCAAGCAACTTGACAAATGTGAGAACAAAGGAACAGTTGCTTAATACAATTCCAATCCCCACCTACATAATAATAATGCCTCATATGGGGAGCCGAAAAAAGCCTACAACTTGTGTGGCTGGTTGGTGCCCTGAGAGCACGTTTTAAATTATTTTTAACAGGGTGTAAAAATCCCCCTAAAAAAATAATTTCAAATTTTTAACTTGAACATTTTAATTTTATATACTGTTTTTATATTTTGACATTTTGTTGTGCAGTGCCCAGAGACCTTCTTTGAGGGAGCTGGGCAGTTCAGAAATGTAACAAACAAATATATAACATCTGCTTTGCTCTATCCAAGGGAGAATGCATTCTTTGATGCTAATCAGCATTCAAGAATTCCCAAGAACTCCAGTGCTTCATTGTCCACACCCTAACTTTGCATGAGATTAGGAAGACAAAGGGCTGTGTGGAATTCAGGTGGAGGAATATTATTTTCAGCATGCAACTGGAGAATTTAATTCTACTGTTTGGTTTTGCAAAATCCAAGCTTGATGTTCCTAAGATTTTTCAGCCATTAAAATACATGAATCTTCAGTCTGCATAGCCCTACTTTCAGAAAACTAATTTGATGTGTAATATTTGACTTCACATGATTGGCAATATGCAGAGGTATTCAATATTTGGCTATTTATTATTGTTGGAATGTAATGGTTCTGATTAGAAAGCATTTTCTCATATGTAATACCAACCTGCATATGGCACAAATGTAAAAAGTGGTCCTGTATTTGTCAGTTTACCAGACTTTATATCCAACAAAGCAGTTGAGAAATGCACTCAAAATTAAAATTTTGAAGAGGAAATGTCAAGAGCATTTAAAATTAAATTTGTGAATATGTTCACATTCAAATGCAGATTTGAATTCTGAATCCCCCAAATATCTATTAAAAGAATGTTATACTTTGTGAGGAGATAATCTTTTCAGAATATAATCTCTACAAACTATAATCCTCCCATATTTTGCCAAGAAAACTACATGGATGTGTTCATTAATTCACCAAGAGTTAGGTCGATTCGAAGGAGATTTTACCTTTTATGGTAAAATATAAATTTGTTAAATTGGTGTGGTTCCTTTTTTAAAAAAGGAAAAGTTTAGTGTAATAGTACACAGACAATCTTTTTTTTCCACAATGACTTATTTATTAAAAACATTTTTGCTGGAAGCAATTTTAATATACAAGGTTCATTTAGAATCACTAGAAGGTATTTTATTATGCAAAGGATACGAGAAAGAAAGAGAGAGTAAAAGAAAAAGAACAAGCAAATTCCCATTTAAAAATACAATTTCAGGGTTAGTTCATAAATATTTTTCCTCCCAAATGGTCCCATCTCTCTTCCTGAAAAATCGAGACAAATATAAAACTTCTTTTTCTCTCCAGTTAGGAATAAGGCAGGGATAAAATATTTGCAAGAATAATAAATAATCAGTGGAAATAAACATTCAAAACATAAAAGATAGAGCACTGAAGAAGAGAGAGTGAAAGAGGTCACACAAGGACTTGTAAGCTAAAACTTCACAAAAACCCTTCTTCCATGTCAGGCACTGAAAAAGAGAATTGTTTCCAGCTGTAGAAGAAGCCAGATTTCCTTGAACAGAGCACAAAATGACAATTTCTTTACAAGTTTTCCTTATGGGAGATATATAGCCCAGAATCTCCACCACCCTGGTCATTGCCAACCTGGTGAAGGCCACTGCTGATGATTCCATAGAGCTATATTGCATCTAGAGTGTCCAAAGGTAAAAGAAAAAAAATCTGCTTTGGACACTACTGCCAAAGGAAAGGCATGCTTAAAATACATATATAAGAAACAAGTTAAAAAATTGGCAGATATACCTCGTCCTAAGGGGGAATAAGCACGGCTGCCAAAATCTAAATTGATTGCATGCTATTTTTTTTTCCCTTGCAAACAGCACTGGTGATAAACACCATATTCCTCTATTTTGTTATCCGAATATTTTTGGGTCATGAATGACAATATTTGGTTCACTTTCAGGAGATGAGCTTCGTAACTGAGTCTTCAATGTTACTCTTTTTTTTTGTGTGAGAAATTCAAACTTCTAGCCCAAGTATTAAAGCTATAAAAGCACTAATTCCCTCTAGCCCCTTTCCATCTAATGGGCTGTAAGAATGGTGCAGCAATTCAAAAGTCACAGCTTTGCTTCTTGTCTCAGACTTGCTTTAAACTGCTCCAAATGGAAGCCATTGCCAAATTAAAAGCACAAGACTGTAGAGTTGAAGATTTGAATTGGCTCTGAAGAAAGTCATCCAAGATACCTTACATAGCATGTTTGTGTGTGTATATTAGTGGGGGCGGAAAAGGGACCAAGTTCAACCATTTGTATTTACAGACAGCAATCATAGGAACATTAATTAAATTGAATATATAATTACAATGAAATTGTGCCACAATTGCATATGCTAATTTCTAACTTATTTTTATGGGAACACTCAGACCACAAGGGATTTGGGCCCAAACTATCACACATAGAAGCTATATAAATTACAGAACATTGTATAGCCTTTTTTAGCACCAGTTATTTTGGTTAGGGGTTTTTATAATTAGACCAGGTTTTTTTCCCCAACCGTAGCAATTTTAAGATGTGTGGACTTCAAATCTCAGAATTTGCCAGCCAGTATCCCATACATCTTAAAGTTAAACCTGTACTTCAGTTGAAAAACACAAATTTAGTCACTGTGGATTTTACCAAGTTAGAGGTGGAAGAAAAGGAGATGCAAAAGAGAAGGAAGTACTTGGGAGGCTAATATGTTAGGGAAAGTTTAGAATGGGGGTTGATACTTTATTTTTAGGGATCTTAAAAATAAAACCCCCCTTCTCTATCACCTCATTAAACAAAACATAATATTTCTCGGTTCAAAAATATACTATAATACTGTATATACATTGTAAACCATAGAAAATAATATGTAACAAACAGTATTAGTTGCAATTTATCTCTCCAAATAGTACAAAATAAAAATGAAAGGGATCTGAGAATCTTTAATATACAATGGAATTTCTATACATGATCATTATATTTTGCTACCATCATAGTCAAAAGGCCATCTACACTACTATTAGAAATTGACTATTTGAAATCCATGTGATGGTGGATATAAAGATTACATTGGTCTATTCATTCATTCCTTAAATTTATATAGTGTCACATCAAGAAACTCTTGGATGATTCATAATAATTGTAAAATGCAACACTAAAACTTCTGCAGTAACTTAAAATTAAATTAAGTTACTTTAATTTAAATTTAAATTAAAATTAGAATTATGTAAGAGCTCCAGTTCTATCATAATTCATCCCTAGTCCCCCAATTTTAACTAGCTTCTAGATTTTAACTAGCTTCTAGATGGCTTTTTTTGATGGAGCCAGTCTTGTCTTCAGGAAGGCCATTCTATATAACGGGGGCATCATAGAGAAACAACACCTCTGGGCCTCAGTTCCCTTCCCCTTCCAAAGTGGTGTTGGGGATTAACAGTATTAACAGTTTCTCCTGGAACAGACAGGTCTCACCTGGCTGAAGGAGGCAGTCCCAAAGATACTTAGGTGTCAAGCCATTACTTTGGACTACAACCAGAAAACTACTACAGTATTCACTCAGAACATTGAAGAATGCAGAATGAAGCTGCAAACAAGGACAATTTGTTGAACAATTTTAACCAAGGTTACATGTAACACCAAACGGTAGTTTAATGACCTCTCAAGGCCACTGAATTCATGCACTGTTCTCTCCACTTTCATCTTTGCAACTGTAGGGAAAGCAGACCCATTTTCATTTTAAACTAACCACTGCTTATGATCACAGTGTATCCAAATCAGCAGATTAATAACAATACTTTATTTCTCATAACTCAGGGTCAGTAACCAGGACTTGGTCCCATCCACAATTTAGCTTTAATCCATTAGTTAGTTAGTAATACATTTTTAAACTAAGAATAGAACATTAATATATTTCTGGTATATTCATTTTGATTAGAAAAAGGGAGACAGGGTGATTTAGTCGAAATCATTTCAATGGATCAGAACGTTTCTTCTTAGAAACATCACCATATCTGTTTTTCCAAAGTAAACAACATTTGTCCAGTGATTAATTCCTTTCTACTAACCCAACCAACCAATGGAACCCATCTTCCATGAAGCCTTCTGTCTTCACAGGTGTCCACAGCTATCTTATAACCTCAGTTCAGGAATAACAGTCATTTCATGCCTTGCCATTGAAGAAGCAGGCCATGTCCCAACTTCATTTACAGGATATTCTTTTGTTTTCAGATACTTTTAGGATTAATTGTGCATTACACATTTGTTTCCAATTCATTGATTTCAATAGTACAGTGGTCTTTATTGTTGGATTTCTCTGTGTAACGTTCTGATTGATTCTCTTCTTGTTCCACTTGAATAGGTAAGTGATGCAGTGTTGTTTTGACTGCTTCAGGTCCACGCATTTTATTCATGGACTTCAAACAGCCATTCTTCTGATAAGCAATAATTTTGTGGATACTAACAGGTTTTGTTTCTCCAATCAAAGGCACCTATGAATAGAACAAGGGGTTCATAGCGTTACTACTCTTCATTATTCTAGAACACTTTTCTATACTTACATTTCATTTTAGCATACAAAATTATAGATCACACTCATGTTGGAAACACCAAGGCACTTCTGGGTTGAAAGAATTAGCCGGTGACATCACTGTTGCTTGGGGGAAGGCTCGGTTAGGGGCTCCTTTCATGTCCTTGGCAGGAGCTGGAGCAAAGGACAGGAGGTCACTCCACCCTACGGCAGCACTTGGATCTCAAACGCAGGTTTGGTAACCTCCAACCCAGCATTCTAACCACGTGAGCCACAGTACTCCAACAAAATTATAGGTAGGACACACTGTTACACAGAATGTCTCTAAAAGAGATACCTAATTATCTCTGTTTGGTAAAGTGAGTCCTCAAAGTATCATATCAGTTTTCTCCTACCTCAGATCTTTCTGAAGTGAATTCTTTTCTGCAAATATGTGCCATTATTCCAGCAGCAAGAGCATCACCCAGGACATTGATCATTGTCCGAAATCTGTCTCTGTGAAACAAAATGAAGACATTAAAACAGTGTTTCCTTTTCCTTGTTGTGTAAATGGTCATCAATCTACATAGTTATTTGTACAGAAATTAACAGTACCTGCACACAAGGTAGGTTATTTTATGGTGTTATTTTACTCAACAGATAATATAGCACAGGGATTGGAATAAAAGTACCCAATTAATTTAAATGTGTAGGCCATCACACTATGTCAGATCAAATTGCTCCAATCCTGAAATACCATGAATTAATTTTATGCTATGAAAGCCTAATGCCAACAAGAAATAAAAAACATTCCATGAACATTTTCTTAATCTGTTTCATAAATGCCTATTTTTTTTATGTTGACTCTGGTATTTTATTTTTCCAGTTTTACAAAATTAAGCAGACCAACAAGTGGAGAAAGAAAAACTTGCATGGATTTTTTATTGCCTTCTGTTTGCTTTCCTAGGTATGATTCAAACCAAGAAACAATAGAGCAAAAAATATTTTTTGTGAGAAATAAATAACTGAATTTTCCTAAACCGAATCCTCAAATCCAACCAGCATTGTGCTTCTGGTCCCCAGAATTGTGATATAATTGGCACCAGGAACCTCCAAGAGAATTGATCTGGAATTAATTATAGAGAGTCTGGTGCAACAACTTTAAAGAGAAAGTAAGGAAAAAAGAAAGGAGAGAGAGAGAGAGAGATTGGGGGAGGGAGGGAGGGAGGGAGGGAGGGAGGAAGGAAGGAAGGAAGGGAGGAAGGAAGGAAGGAAGGAAGGAAGGAAGGAAGGAAGGAAGGAAATTATAAACAAAGAAGCAAACAATCTTAAAAGCCAAATGTTAAATAAAACTGGAAAATGCTTTTAGAAGAAAACAGAAGAACAAGAAGATAGACTAGACAATATAGGATTTTTTTTTAAAAAAAAAGGGAAAGAAAATAAGCCAAAGACACAAGCAAGAGAGATGTGAAGCCAGTCCAAATGGAAACTAGAAAACATTTGGATTTCAACTGGAAAAACAATAAGATTTTGACATTTATAGCTGAGGGATATATAGAAGAATGTAGGAAAACTGAGGAATAAATTGTCAGAAGACAAATAGAGAACAGAATGTCTGATGTTGCATTTTAGATTAATCTCTCTCCAGTGTACGCATTTGCTGTTATGTCAGCTTTTGGTAACTTTTTTTTTTAAATAAATGCACAGTTGGTTTTAAAACTGTAAGAAAAAATTAATTATATTCTGACTTGTGATTTTCACAGATCAATGCTGAAATTTTTTTTTTTTGCCAAGTACAGCTTTAAATTGACTTAAGGAATTTAAACTTAGAAGAAAAGGCAGGTGTATTAGCCAGAGTTACTTTTAATGCATTGTTTGAAGCTGACTCAAGTTCATTTGGCAGAGGTACATTAAATCTGAAATGCATCGTATGATTTCTTCATTCTTTTTTCAGTACAATGAGCCCATCTGAGAAGTCAATCACAATGGTTATTATATTGATGTGGGTCATAAAACTAAAATTCAGGAACATCCAGATGTTTGGCTTAGAAAAGAGTAACAAGATCCAAAATCAGCAATGTTCAGAGTTTGATTTCTTTAGCATAAAACTGAGTTGAAACAGAATGATTTTTTTAATTTGCCACTTATGTAGGTGCAAATAAACATAGGGATCTGTTTATTTTCACATATTGTGCCTTTCATTCCCATTAATGCTTTGTTAAAATCTGCTCTGCAATCTCTCACAAGTTTGCTTCCCCTATAAAGGATGCTTCTGTTTTTGTACTGTCCATGGTTGTTAATCCATTCTTCACGTTTTTTTTGCTGAAAATTTGAAATAAATGCCAGTTTTCAGCAAAACCATAATAAATTGTGATCATGTGACTGCATGATCCTAAAAATGGCTGCAAATATGTTGTCAAGCATCTGTAATGCAGTCACATGACAATGGGTGGGGAGACTGTCCTTCAGAATTTCAGTTCTGGGTTGTAAATATTTTGGGGGGAGGTCTTTGGAATTTTGAATGGTCCCTAAGCGACCAAGTTGCAAGTCAAGAACTACCTATACACTGAAAAGACAACTTTTGGTTTGAATCTGGAAGGATAATTCTTATATTTTCATTTTGTAATGAACTGGTAGATGAAAAACTGAGACAAACAAAAAGTAAAATCATGAGTGAGCTGTGCTACCCCCTTGACATGACCATGTACTCAATATCAACATCAAAAGTGAGTGATAGCTCCCTATAAACTGAACCACTCAATCCTCATATATCCAATTAGAAAAATGCAAAGAAAAGAAAATATTTGCACTACTTACAGAGCCCAATCAACTGCAATTATTAGAGTGATGTCATCTGTAGGCAGACCCACTGATGTCAAAACGATGACCATGGTCACAAGACCAGCCTGTGGGATTCCAGCAGCTCCTATGCTGGCAGCTGTTGCCGTAATGCTTTTACAAACAAGCAGAAAGATCATAATGATGTAACACAGAAGAACATCCAAATCTGGATAACTTGATCATTAATACGAACTAATGTACTTGACATAAGAATCAGATACATTTTACCCTGCATTCAGTTGCATAGAATATCCCTGAACAAGGTAAATAAAACAGGACTGCCCAATATAAGTAAGATCAACTTTGCATGAAGCCAGAGTTTTACTAGTAGAGTTAGGCCCGGGATATAATTTCATTGTTTTGGATCGTGGGAAATAAAATCAAGGAAAAGCAACAAGATGGACATTTCAGAGGCAGAAATTTAAAGGCATCTGCCACCAGCTGTAAGGTTTGGTTAAAGTAAATGTGGCCTTAATTTTATCACAGTAGGTTACATGCATGTTTTGTAGAACAGCCTGAGGGATCATGAAACTGAAAAGAAGTTTTCTCTTTCTATTCTGCCACCATCTCTCTTTCTCAGACTATTACTTGTCTTTTGAGAGGATTTTTCTCTGACAAGAGCAGGAACTTTTCCCAAATGCAGCATCACAGAGGAAAATCACCTCAAATAGAACCAATGGACTACAATTTTATAGTAACCATCATTTTATCTCTTGCTCTTCAAATGCAGATCATTATAAGAAGGGGGTGGTGTTATGAAGACATATACATTCCCGTCCCAAGATTCTCCACACTGGCTGCTATTTATCCATTTTAAGAGAACCCGAACAATATTTTGACTGCCTAAATTCAACTTTTTGTCAGTTTGCTGAAAATTTATGGAAACATTCAAATCATCAGGTTGCAATTGCCCCAGAGTGGTATTTGTATTCTAGAGGTGGCAATCAATTCAAAAAAATAGGTCTCTGCATATGGCAGGGGAAACAACTATATTCATGAGCCATAATTCAGCAGAATTAAGCACTTCTAAATCCATTAAAATAAATGGGCTTTATTTACTTAACATTGGGTTGGATTGCACGCTTCGGTATGATTACAATTCTCTTAAATCTTTGAGATCCAACAGGCTTTAAAAATATTGTATATGAAATAATTCAATTATTGCAATGAATGAAATTATTGTGCTGTTGCAGAAATGTAAAATGAGTCTTGATCTTTCACTAAATTCTTGTCAACTTCTGTGTGATCAAGGTGATATAGCCATAAACTATGGTATATATAAGGGACGTGGCAGCATAGTGGCTACGATGCTGAGCTTGTCAATCAAAAGGTTGGCAGTTCAGCAGTTCAAATCCCTAGTGCTGCGTAACGGGGTGAGCTCCTGTTACTTGTCCCAGCTTCTGCCAACCTAGCAGTTCAAAAGCACATTAAAAATGCAAGTAGAAAAATAGGGACCACCTTTGGTGGGAAGGTAATAGCATTCCATGCGCCTTTGGCATTTAGTCATGCTGGCCACATGACCATGAAGACATCTTTGGACAGCGCTGGCTCTTCGGCTTTGAAACATTGTCCCCTAGAGTCGGGAACAACTAGCACATATGTGCGAGGAGAAACTTTACCTTTTATGGTATATATTGTGATTTACCAAAGCTGCTAGATTGTACAGTATTCAGCTATTTGATCTGTGCATTGTAAGTAATTCAAGTCTTCTTTAATATTCTGTTTAGTAAAGAATAAGGCAATCATAGCACTTCATCTAATAGGAGGAATTTCCCTATTAATACAAAGTTGAATAGGCTGAATTGGGATAAAGTAACAGTATGTCTGATCTAGCCACAATGTAGTCACATACTTAGACATTTTGCAAAAGAGTTTTGTTTTGTTTTGATCTGATAATACTGCTTTATGGGAACCTGTCAAGTTTGTACAGATCACAACTGCTTAATGTTTTATGCTAAGCAGTACAGTATTGCTAGTAAATATTCTCCAGATGGGTCTGCTCTTCCCCCTCATTTTTTTTTTGTATTTACAAAAACAAAGAAAGCTAAAAGAATATTTACAAAAGAAAAAGGATTGTTTAAGTTATGCATTCCTTAGTTCTTCAGTTCAACCTCTGAATCTTTTTAAATATACGTAGTCTAATACAGAAATCTCAAAAATGGCTCAAAAATCATGATATCAGGATTCAATGCTGGTACATACTAAGTAATAAGAAAAGAAAGAATATGTTGTGTAACATGTACAGAGTTTCTTTCTTTAATTCCTCTGGCGCCTCTTAAATCATACAATAAAAACTCAGAAAGAAATTTGATTTGTAAAGTTCATGTCCTCCCTTGTTTATATATTAATACTCAGAGAATGGAAAATAAACCAGATGAGTTTGAGGTCCCAATATAGGAAAACAAATATGAATCAAAATTTTAACTGAGATTTGGTGGGATGATTTTCAGAACTAGACTACAATAATTGAAAAATAAAAGTTATTCAGAAGGAACAGATGCAGCACAAAAAGAAAAGGAATTGAATTATATGTTACAATATCCTCAACTGTATAGAAATCCAAGGGTTAGGGTAAGTAAAGTGGCTTTCTTAAAATCCTTTGGTAAAATAAGTTTATTATTTTAAAACTTACTTTAAAACAATAAACTTATTTATTTTAGCTCAATAAACTATACCATCTCTGGATACTAATCCACTCATATTTAAACAATCAAAGAGAAGCTGTGGATATGTTTTCTGCAAGAAAACGGCAGATCTTTAAAAAGCAGTGAAATCGCAGTCTTGGGAGGCTTTGATTTCTCTTCCATCTGTTGGGAGAACAACTCTTCCAAAAATGTCTTTCCAGGAAATTCTTTATCAGTCTTGCTGACAACTTTTCCTTCAGCTGGAGAAGCATGCTTTATTTAGAGGAAGGAATGTCACTTAAAAGTAAAGAATCATTTATATGCAGTTCTTGTAAAGCTCCAGAATCAGTTGTGGAGTATTGGGTTCCCACACTGTGGTATGCAAATGATCAATAAAAGCAGCCTTTCCATTTGGGACACGGAAACACAGCAGAGATTCAGGAGAAAATGTCTTCCACTAGGAGGAACTCTCACCTGAAGTAATATTCATCTGATGTAACTTTCTGTTTACAGGTTAAGGAAAAGGAGATTCATAGATCCTCTCTCCTAGCAACCAACCTCATTTGTTTTACATTGAAGCAGAAAAAAGTGCACCACTCTTCTGATTCCACTTTCAAATGCAACCAGAGAGGTCTGTCTAGCTTCCCAGAGTGCAGACAACACATCGAATAGGTATTTTGGATAAGTGCCTTGTGAATGGATGAGTGTTATATATTTTCTTTATTTCTTTCTGTGTGAGAGGTTGAATGGGAGGGAAAGGATTTATTTTCTTCAGGAATTGCACATCTTCTTCCTGATCATCATCATCGTAGCATTTTCCCCGCAGTGCAGGGTCTGCTTTTCAGGTCAACAAGCATGATCTTGCATTATCAGACACAGCATCTGTGTCGGACTGGGCAGTTTTCATGTCTGCATTTATTGTCTGGCCATCTTTCTTTTGGCCTTCCATGCGGGTGCTTGCCATCTACATTAAAATGGAAGGGGATGTAGGCAACAATATGGGGAGCTGCTTGTAGGACACGGCTGTACCACTGTAGGCGTTGGTTTCTCCTGTGTTGTCTCTGATGTTGGTATGGTGCCCATTTGCTTCCGAACTGTGTCATTACTGACATGGTCAGGAAGAGAAATGTCTAACAACCAACAAAGCATGCAATCTCCATGGCTGTACAGTGTACTCAATGCATTTGGTGACTGGCCATTTCCTTTCTTCAGGAACTGCTGACATTTTTAATCAGCAGTTAATCAAATGCTTAAGATTTTCCATCTGCACTGTTAATATGGATTATACATTCTATTAGTTCTGAAAGTCATTTCATACAACTTTAGATTACTATCTGCTATGCTGGACACTGAAGACCAGAACATTGTTTTTCCTGCAGAAGCCTATGAATCAGAGATTCTGCCCCCTCCCATTTTACCTTATGGTGATGATCTGTCCAAAATCCAGTTCATAGTTGTTTACTTGGGCGATGAAAATAGCTGCTACTGCTTCATATAGGGCTGTTCCGTCCATGTTGATTGTAGCCCCTACTGGGAGCACAAACCTAGCAACCCTCCGGTCCACATGATTATTCTCTAATAAGCACTTGAAAGTTATAGGCAAAGTGGCTGAACTGCAAAACAACAACAAAAAATAAGCGTAGTTTAGACTGAAGTTAGCAAAATAATGTAATTTAGAAATTTGCTTATGAAGGCAAATTTAAGGCAAAATTATTTGCGCCCATGCATTATTGGGTAAAAACTATTACATAAATGTTCTGATTCATTCAGTATCATAGCTGATAATAATAAAGCTATGAAAAAATGAATTATATTATTTAAGGAAAAAGAGTGCAAAAGCTATGACCCAACAGAATATTGGAAATGTCTCTTTATATTTTCCAGAGTTTTTTGTCAGTAACGAATTATCCTCCCAACATTGATCCTGTCTCATTGTTTTGTTTTATTGCTTTGACCCAATGCCTGAAAATTATATTTGTATTAGTATATAACATAACATATTTAGGATCTTTTGCTTTTCCCCCATGCTTTTTATTTATTTTAAAATCTGGGAATGAAATAAAATACAAGGGAATGGGAATAATTATAAATGTGCATATAGGAAAATATTTCATTTCCTGTTTGGAACCGGGCTACACAAGGGGCAGGTGAGTGTGTGTGTGTTGTGGCCCACCAGCTGCCTGTGCAGATCGTGGCTGATCCCGACGACGAAGAGGCTGGTGTGGTGTTGTGCCAGCAGCCGGCACAGCTGGCGCTTGCGTCGGACAGCGAGGAGGCTGAAGAGGATGTGGTGCCAGAGGCAGAGACTCAGCCAGGGTCTTCAGAACCTCCAGAGGCTCCTTCAAGTGGAGAGAGTGAAGTGGAGGAGTCTCTTCTCAATGCTCAAGCATGCAGGACTGCCAAAAGGCAGGAGTGGCTACTCAGGAGGAGGAGGTCTACTCGAGAGTAAGGCTTGAGGATAATTGACCTCTCCCTTAGCCTATTTAAGTCGCACGCCGTTAGTGAGTTTCTTGCTAAAAACAACTTGTAATTATCATCAGAGCATTTTTGGAAAAGTCTTATCGTATCTTGCTTTCTGGGCTGGTTGCCAACCTTTGCCAGACTTTGTTTTATTCTTGCTACTTAATAAATTTGATAAGGCCCATTGGTGTGTGTCAATATCCTCGGGAATACGGAGCTGGGGCAGAACAGCGTGCAGCTCTACTTGCATGAGTAGCTCATGCACACAGAGGTCCATATGCACCTCCCCCTCCCTGCCCGTCTGCCAAGTTGGAAAGGTTGGGGACCGCTGGTCTAAGGGACAGAAATTGGAAGGATTAAATTCAGAAAATAAAACAGTATTCCAAGTTTGCTGTGATAATGTGTTTTTAAAAACTTTATCCAGCAACTAACTGATTTTTGCTAATCATGAATGAGTAGTATTTGGCCAGGATAACAGGCAGGATCAATAATCACCAGCAAATTGTAGGACTATTGACTGGACCAGGAATTGAAACAACCCACTGTAACAACGAAGTGGCAAATTACTGCCATATAAGCGCTAGGAAAATTTCATGACTGTAACCATGATATCGCCAGACTTGAAAAATGACTTGAGAGAAACATCTTTTTTTCCTTAAAAATTAAGAAAGCATCATTCTTCAACTTTAATCATTGCAGCGTGTACCTGGATGATGTGGCCAGAGCAATAAGCAGTGCTTGAAGAATGCCTCTGATAAAGACAACGGGGTTCTTCTTGGTGATGAAGAAATACATCATTGGCAGAATAACAAGTCCGTGAAAGAATAGTCCACAAAGTACGGTAACAGCATAAAATCCTAGTTTCTTCCCAATGGCTGTGGGATCATCCATTTCCAAAATCTTACCAGCAATAAGAAACACTATTCCAAATGGAAAATACCTAAGAAAGAATAAAGAGATATTCTATGCAAAAAATATATCCATATAAAAATAGGGGGGGAAACCAAATGAATGGAAAGTGCAATATTTTGGTGAAAGTATTGCAGCTGGATTACAGAGACCTAGGCCAGGGGTTGGCAACCTTAAACACTCAAAGAGCCACAAAGGTCCTAACCAGAAGCCCCCTGTTCAATTCTGGAGCTGACCGGAAGTCCAGAATTCTCCCACCATAGTCTCTTCCTAGCGCAGCGTCCTTTTTCCTCTGCCGACCAGAAGTCTGGTTCCCTCACCATAGATTATCCTCCTAGCACAGCATCCTTTTTCCTCTACCTGTCCTAACTGAAAACCCTATCAATTGTGGAGCTGACCAGTGACAGGGGGCCACAGAAGAGGGATAAAAGACCCACATGTGGCTCCAGAGCCATGGGTTGCTGATCCCTGATCTAGGCTCAAGTCCCCATCTGACCAAACTGCTTGCTGAATGACTTTATTCAGCTCTATTCTCTCAACCCAATCTTCCCTACAGAGTTGTTATTGTGGAGATAAAATATAGATAAATCTCTATATATTACCTTGTCTCTGAAATGGAACAAGAAATAGAAATGCAGTAAATAAATGCATCCTTGAAGTACCACATATATTATTGTAAGACAAAATGGATCTTATTCTGCAAGATACTTTTGCAAATCTCCCTTTTGACAGAAGTGCTAAAGGTGTATGTCCTTGTGGTAGGAACTCATCACTTGTAGATTGGTTAGGAAGAAATAGTTTTGAAACACTATGCTAAGGACCCCTAATTTCTATTTCTTTTTTGGGTGCAGAGAGTTTTCCTCTTAGTGTAGACAGAACCTCATCCCAATGCAATGTCAAGCAGTGAGGCACAAGAAATATCAAGACAATATTCATGTGGAATTTGATTTCTGCCTGAAAACATCCTGCAAGCCAATGTTTACAAATATATTTTTAAAAGGAGAATGCACGCAACTCTGTACATGTTATTTAGATCACTCAACAACCCATTCAGTTTATGTAAACTGATTTCATTGTTGATTACATACTTTTACTTTTAATATTTATTTCTCCTGACATTTACTTACCATACAGTCACAGCCACTATCTTCATGACCGATTCGTTTAAACACTGGCAAAAACTGACCAGGGGAACTCCACTGGTACCCATTCTGCCCAGCATTATACCTACAAATATATAAATGTCTTAAGTTTCTTCTTATTTATCTTCATTTAAACTTATATAATATACTTTGAATCTTTCATCACTTGCACCTAACCATGATAAAAACATGCCCTAGCAACTTTTTCCCCCTTCTCTATTCCTATAACATTATTTTTATCTCAACCCCTGCCCATGAATGAGACAGGCTTAAAGTCAATCTTGGCTATATTTGTGTTGAAGTAGCATTACCCTTATTCTAATACCATTTAAGAGCAGCCTAAAGTATAAAATCAATTAAGATTTGTTATTAGGGAGATAGAGAACAGAGACATGGGGCAAATAAGGGATTGGCAGTGGGAATATTAAATTCCATGCTAGTTTATTTGCTACTTGTTCAAGGGTGAAAGGAAAGCACTTCAGCTTAGCCTTGAGGAAAGATCTTCACTGCGATCTGGAAATATATCTGAAATTTGAATTACCAGATAAGTTGTATGGCTGGTCAAAGAAGGTTTGGATAATTGGAGTACTGTATATGACACGGCAATTCTCTCTTGATCCCTAGGCCACTACAACTTACTATTTTAAACTCACAGTTCTGAGTAACATATGCTAAGAATTACGTATTTTGAACAACACAAACTCCACCATTATGTGTCATAACTGTGAGCATAAGGAAATAACTGACCCCTGCTAGGTCTGGTCCATCTAATCTAGTCCATCTCAGCCTGTTCTCCAAGTGACCAACCCCTTCACAAGGCAGCTTGCTAGGCCCCTCATCAGAGGGAGTTGCTGCATCACTCTAATTCATGGGTGACAAATTTGGCAAAAGATATATTATGACAGGTGGATCCTAGCAAAAAAACCTAGTCTCATGGAGAACTATCAAAGTTATTGGCCTTGAAAAGCCACAGTGATTTCTGGGTTGGGGACAGTGCCAGTTCAGGGGAACAAGATGGAGGAGGGCTATGTCTTGCCAGGACTCCCGAGTAACCTTGTTGCCACTATAAGGAACAGAATATTGGATTAAGATGGGTCTAGCAGATTCTTGCATACATTTTGCTGGGCTATAAAATAAGTGTATATGGTAATACATCGAAACTTCACAGGTTAAATTTAACTGATATGACATTTCATCTGTCATCCTATCAAGAATGTTTTCTTGGGGAATGGAGGTATAGAGGGGAAGGAAGGGGTGAGATATCTCATAGCTACCACATATAAAAGGAAGACAGGTTCTTCTAACAGTATGGAGTGGTGCTAGAATGACAGATGTAAAGGAACCCTGAACGATTTTGGTCATTAAATACAGGCAGTTGTCGTTTAGTGACTGCCTCGCTTAGCGACCTTTCATAGTTACGACAGTGATAAAAAAGTAAGTTTACAAACAATCCTTGCATTTACAACTTTGCAGGTCTGTAAAACAAAAAGAAATCAAACTAAAATCATAAGCACACTTATGTGTTTCACTTAGGGACTGCTTTGTTTAACAGCTGAGTCACTGGTCCCAATTGTGGTTGCTAAATGAGGACAACCTCATTTAAGGTTAAGCCTATTTCTTCACTTTTAAAAAGAATGCCTTGAAAATCTTTGTCCAATTTTCAGGCATCTTGCTAGAAGTGCTAAAGGATTGATTCTATCGCTTCACATCATAAAAACGGAGCAATTATCTGAACACATCTTCAGCTGAAAAGGTTGAAGTGACATCTCTGCAGAGAGAACCGCTCCATGACTGCTCCAAATGTTCTAATGTACAGCTGGACACCTTGAGGGATGTCCCTATTTAGAAGATGTGGTTTACTTCCATTTGATCATTCTAGCTAAGTCTTGGTTTTGAATAAAATCCCTGTCTTTCAAACTAGAAACAATCGGAACTGCTTATAAATTGTGCTAAGCTAGTCAAACATTCCGCTGCTCTCTAGAGGACATTTTAAAAACTGCTAGACTGATTCTGCCAGAATCATTCAATATCATTTGGTTTAGACTGGAAAAGATGTTTCAGTTTCATGTCAATATTAAAAAACTGGCAATAGAGAACAAGTTAGACTCACAGTGGGTAAATTATGGAAGTGCCTAATAAAAATCCACAGCTGCTCTCTTTGCCCCCAGTCCTGTCATACAAAAAGCCAGGAGATCTTTTCTCTCCTTTAATGTGAACTCTAAAATTAAAAAAACTCTAAAATTTAGAATTAGTGGAGTGGGATTAAATGGAAGTACTCCCTGACAAAGAAGTTCTAGGGAAATAAAGTTATTTTAATTTACTGACTACATGCTATCTTTCTTTTAATGGGTGTGCCTCCAAGCCAATTTGACTCCTGGAACATGCAGTTTTCTCAGCAGCCTTTTAAAAAGTAGCTTGCCCTTGCCTTCTTTCTAGGCACATACAGTACTAGCCTGTAATGACAAATCTTGAGTGAATTTCCAAATAGTTCTTTCCTTACCACTACACTAAACTGGTTCTCACTTTCTCCTTCACAATCCCCTATCAAAATGTACGACTGTATTTTTTTTTTTTTTGTCATAGTTGTTACCCTTCTGCAGGTCCTACCCATTGAATGGGGTAAACTCCAAGATAATATCTGCATTTTTTTCATGTCTCTTAAGAGTGTTATCTAACCTGCCACACTTTGTGATTTAAACATATATTTTACTTCTTCATAAGTATCTCCTATGAATAAGACTAAGAACCAAATAGCTTGTTGTTTGCAGAGAGGCCGTCATTACAGTTGTGCATCGTAACAGTCAAGCCATTGACCCAATTTTATGATATTTTATTCAACAGTTGTTAAGCAAACGAGGCAGTCATAAACCAAATGCCACAGATGTTAAATAAACCAATGGTTCACTCTAGGTGTGATTTTGTTGAAAATCGGAAATGCCAGTCATCAAAGACAGTCATAACTTGCAAGTGACCATAAATGCATTCATCTCGCTGAGCGCCCTAAATTCAGTCACATGTCCTCAGAAAGGCCAACCGTGGGAACTTCAAATCTGGGTTGTAAGTCATTTGAGTCAGTTATAACTTCAAATGGTCACTGAGCAATCAGTTGTAAGTCAAGGACTACCTGTATTCTTAGATAAAGATATATCAGCAAATGAAGGCAAGTAGCCATAACTCTTGTTTAATAGCGCACACTTTCCTCCATTGCTTTAACTATACATGACCTAGCCACAGAAAATAATACTCTAGCCACAGACTTGCTTTGCTCCTTTTCATTTAAATTTCTCAGGAGAACTCTAGGAATTACAGACAGAAGCAAAACAAACAAAAACACAGTTAAATAAAACAAAAATTCCAGTTTAGGAAAAGAAGAAAAAAATGGGGCCATGTAGCATTAACATTATTTTAATACAACTATAAATATAGCCACAGCCCTTAGATTATATATTTAGAATTGTGAAACATATTTTCCAAGTTAAAACATTAGGCATTCTAGAAAAAGCAATTAATTGAGGCACCTTCTAAATTACCAGACTTCAATTCATGAAATCCAATTAGCATAAATAACTGAAATAGTATATAATGCAGTTGCTCAACTTGTCTGGAAAGCATTAGATAACACTATTTCATGCAATAATTTCATTTGATGTGCTATTTTTTAAAAAAAACTTACCCATGGTAGCAGAGAATATTACAATTCCCAACACATTCATGCCTTCACTAGTTCCTGGCTCTGACTTATAAATCACTTCTGGTGGTGGTGTAATATCCAAAGCAAAATTCTGGATGTTGGATCCATTTTCATCTTGCACACCATAGATTATAATTCGGCGAGTAATACTTTCGGAGGATGTCTTGCTCACTTTGACAATTGGAATGCTTTTGGTTCGATACTGAAAGAACATAGATTATCTGGGTTATGTGCAGAAGGATACTCTATTGCAGTGTTTCTCATTCTTGGCAACTTTAAAATATGTGGACTTCAACTTCCAGAATTCTCCAGACAGCAGGGGAACTCTGGGAATTGGAGTCCACACATCTTAAAGTTCCTGAGGCTGTGAAACACTACTCTATCAGTTGAAATTTAAAATTATTATTTAAATGAAGAAAACAATACAATTGAAAAACAACATTCCAACCCATGCAATTGTAGAAAACACACACACATAGACATATATATTTAGAAAAATTCAAAACATTTCTATAAGGTTAGCATGTCAAAGATAATTTCAAATACCCAAATTTCAAAGTTGGTAAATAAATGCAAAACAATAATACTGTAGCTCCTCACATCTTATCCAATAACATTTTCTAGGTCTCCAACTCAAAAATAGTTTTTTGGTGGGAGAATGAGATCTAAAGATCTCATTGTTCTCTGTTTATGGGAAAAAAGTTAGGATTCCATCTCCAATTTGTCCTTCTGGATAAACCATATCACCCAACAGGATAATATTTTATGTAGAAAACCGATGCCATTCTCCTCCATTAGTAGCATCTCTCTCTTTTCCTATCACTTTTCTGTCATGTCTCTTTTCACAGAAGCTGGAAGATATGGACTTTAGTGTATTAATGGCTTTAACAGTTATTACACGTCATCAATCTGGAAGCATACATATATTTTGGCCTGGAAATCATTGCCATTTATTATTGCAAAGATTATGAAAATACTGATTTTTTTCCAAGAGCATTTGAAAGCTCTCGTTATCAATTTTCTCTCTACACCAGAACAAACAATTCAGGGGGTACTTTTATATAGGATGGAAGAATAGACAGATGGTTCATTGATTGGTGAATCAATTGATTAATAAATAGATACTGTGTTTTTGTGAAGTCTAATAGGCATGCCATGTGTAGCTCCTGAACTGCATTTAAAAGTTAACACAAATCTATTTGCTACCAGATCTTAGACCTACGTAATGTTAATAATAGTGATAGGAACATATTCCTATCATTATAAGTCAACTCTCTTTTTGAATATTATCTACAGCAACATTCCCCAAGAGTTACCTTCCAGATGCATTGGGGTTTGCACTGATAATATATCTAGGGGAAAGAAAGTTGGAGCAACAATAATTACAACCACTTTTCTCCAAATACATTCCTCCAGATATCTTAAATCGCATCTTCTCTTTGAGGAACACCAGGTTAGAGAAACTCTGCTTTATACACTACCCAGGAACAGCTTTTAAGGATTGTAGATGAGATCTTCCTGACAGAAACTGGATATACTACAACTGATATGCTATAACTATATTTTTGCATACAAAAATGCTAATACATAAGCAACTTGGCATTCTCCACATTTTTACATTTCCATTGTCATCATGAGAAGTGACTGTGGAAGTTGTTGTTCATAATATTTGGAAAGTTTCAAGCTACCTGACCTGCATATATTTTTTAAAAAATCAAGACCATATTTCACTTATGGAATTTTGAATAGTTTAGAATGTAGGTATTTCTGCCTTCTGCTAATTCTCATATTACTTAACATTTGCTGTTAAGGGTAATAATAAATTGATGATACTGATGGTTGAAGATGATGGTGATGATGATGTTATCCATTCAGTCATGTCTGACTCTTAGCAATTCAGTGGACCAGAATCTCTCCACTACCTCTTTGAATTTTTCTATACTCTGGCTGGTGTCCGCTTTGATGGTGTCCAGTCACTATGTTCTTTGGTGGCCTGGTTTCCTTTTACCACTAACTCTTCCCAACATAATTAACAGAATAACAGAGTTGGAAGAGACCTTGGAGGTCTTCTAGTCCAACCCCCCACCAGAGCAGGAAACCTTATACCATTTCAGGCAAATTGTTGTCCAATCTCGTCTTTTAAATCTCCAGTTAAATCACCCACAACTTCTGGAGGGAACTCATTTCACTGATTACTTGTTCTAACTGTCAGGAAATTTCTCCTTAGTTCTAGGTTGGTTGAATCCTTGATTAGCTTCCCCTTGAATAGTTGCTTTCTCCAGTGAGAATTTTTAATGTTTGTGGCTATCAGGAAGAGTTCCCCACCAAAACTAAGTCAACACCTTTATTAAACTAAATAATACAAATGCTGGTGATTTTAGAGGTACTCGTGGCTTATCTGATGAGCTGTATATGGCTCATCTAGTTTTTTCTTATGAATTGCAAAGATTTTTTTTTAGGATTCAAAGAGCCAGATTCCCACCTGTTTAAAAGTGGCTTCCACAAGGTTGGCAGGAAACATGTTCCTGAAAAGAGAAAGAAAAGTAGTCAAGGGAATAAATAAAATTTTAAACACAAAGCTCTGCAAGCTACAAATAAGCTATCATTTATAATATAAAACATATTATGTGGCTAAAAAAATAACTTCAGATTCTTTATGGTAAGGGATTTTCCTATTTTTCCTCTTGTAGAACTTGGGGAAAAATTGGAACAATGTGATATTCTGTTAATTTAAGGTTTTTAAAATTAATATTTCTAAACATTTATAGTAAACACCAGGCAAACATCCTGTCGTAAAAATTTGGGAATTTGAAAACCATCTGATACAATACTTCTAAGCCACAACAGTAATCTCTAAGGTTATCTCGCAACAATGCACCTGTAACTATTTGGAAATTCACTCAAGACTTGCCATTACAGGCTAGTACTGTATGTGCCAGCAGATTTGCTTAGTTTGGTTCAATCAAGCATGATCTGTACAAATTCATTGTTGGGTAAGAGACAGATTGCACCTAACATCAAATAAATCCTCACATCATGTATGAATCTGACCATGCATTTTTCTCACACTTTCAATTAAAAATTAAATTCTGAATCAGCATGTAATGAGAAAGACATTTTACCTGAAAAAAGTTGTAATTTTGAGTGATGGAAATGTGATTATATTTCAGTAAATTTTTCATTTTTATGAAAGGATTTTAGTTTTCCCCATATTACTGTACTACCTAAAAAAACACCCCATGCTTAGGACACATATCTACAATTTCCCCCAGAGATCTAAAATTATTCTTTTTCAATTGCCTTTTAATGTTCCAAGGGATCCTGACTCTTTCATACAATCAAATCATCTGGTGCCATAGATTGTATCCATGTACATTAGGAATTTCATTAATTCTGTTTGTGATGTAATTTGGATGAAAGGGGCTGCAGACCTGCAAAGGATTACTTTGCTGATTAAATGATAGATTAGCAGTTTATGATGGATAATTAATCTGGAGCAACTGTTGGAGGGGGGAGTTGCCTTCAGATTGAAGAGGAACTAGGTATGTGTGTTTTAGCAACCTTTGAACTTGTGCCTCAATTCTAGCTGCACTGACATGCAATTAGAATTATATGGAAGAAGAAACATCTGTCAGATGGTCATTAGTGATTTAATGTCAAAAAAAGTTTTAAAGATTCTAGCATGTTGTTGTTTTCATTATTCTTTCTCTTGCAGGAATTAGGACTGTTCCTTAGATACTAAAGGAAACCAACCCTGATTGTTCTTTGAAGGACAGATACTGAAGCTGAAGCTCAAATACTTTGGTTGCCAAATGAGAGGAGAGGATCCATTGGAAAAGACCTTGATGTTGGAAAGATTGAAGGCTAAAGGAGAAGGGGATGGCAGAGGATGAGATAGTTAGATAGTGTCATCAACATAATGAACATGAATTTGGGCAAAATCTGGGAGACAGTAGAGGACAGGGGAGCCTGGCATGCTGTGGTCCGTGGGATGGCAAAGATTTAATGACTGAACAACAACCTTTTAATAGAAGCGACTGGGACTCTTCCAATATATTTTAAATAGACTGGTTTTCCATGGTAAATCATTTTTCAAAATTAACTTTGTTGAAATGACCAAAAGATAAGATAAAGTGCTATTTCACTAGAACAGGTGTTTAGGGTCATATCAATTCTAGTAGTGTACAGGCCCTGACAGACAATCTTGATATGTCACTAAACAAATTAGTCTGTGCATGGTGGCAATAGTTGTTCTTTCCATCGTGTTCTTGTAAAAACTTCAAACTACTGATTTTGAAATACTAGATTTCAAAAAACAATTTCTGCCCATTTTGAAGCTACACTATTGAACATGAAATTTGTGCTTCTGCAGTTCTCATTAGTGTTGTATGATGCTTTTATTGGTTAATTGGAGGTGGGACCTTGGTGCTGAAGTCTTTCAAACTCTCCCAGCAGATTTTAGATGATTATTTATAATTATTTTCAAATGGAGACACTAATCTCGAAGATTACAGTGATGATACTTTTTTTTTTTAAACGGGACTATTTGGGCAGCACAGAGATCCATGCCTGTATATTCAGATTCTTCTGGAAGATATGCTGTTATCCATCTCATAGTGATGCCCTTATATTTCTTCATCTCTTTCATATTCTCTCATAATCAAATGGAACAAATAAGCTGCTAAGACAATATCAGTATTTAATTCTGTAAAGCTATTAACTGAATACTGCTGATCTTAGTTCTGCCGTAGCTTGTCTATGGCAGCTAGGAAGAATGTTTTATTGCCAGTAAGGTCCCATTATGTTTCAAAGAGATGGCATGATTTTCTTTCTTTTCCATTTGCTGAGCTGATGTATTTCGTCTTGCTTGCCTTCAAGCTTTTTTGTGCAGCGGCCTTAAACTGCTTGCCTCCTGAGCAGAAATGACTGGGAATAAAGCTGGTTTAAGACATGTCTGTTAAGATTTCATTTTCAGCTTTGATAACAATGCTAACCAAGCGTTCTATCTGAAGCAGTGGTGAAATGTAAAATTTGTTACTACCAGTTCTGTGGGCGTGGCTTGGTGTGTGAGGGTAATATGACTTTTTTTTTTAACTTTTAAAACCATTTTTTCTACAACCTCTTCAGCTGAAGAGGTTGTTAAAAAAATGCTTTTAAAGCCTCTGACGATCCCAGCTGATTTGCCTGATCGGCAGAGGCTTTTTTTCCCTTTAAAAACATTTTTTCTATAACCTCTTCAGCTGAAGAGGTTGTAGAAAAAATGCTTTTAAAGCCTCTGACGATCCCAGCTGATTTGCCTGATCGGCAGAGGCTTTTTTTCCCTTTAAAAACATTTTTTCTATAACCTCTTCTGCTGAAGAGGTTGTAGAAAAAATGCTTTTAGAAGCCTCTGATGATCCCAGCTGAGCCACGCCATCATCAGAGGCTTTTTTTTTTTACTTTTAAAAGCATTTTTTTCAGCCAAAGAGGTTGTAGAAAAATGCTTTTAAAATAAAAAAAAGCCTCTGAAGATTGCGCGGCTAAGCTGGGCAATGGGGGGGGGGGGCAGGAATTTTTGCTACCGGTTCTCCGAACCACCCGCCTCTATCGCTACCGGATCGGGTGATACGGTCCGAACCGGGAGCATTTTACCCCTCATCTGAAGAGTAGTTACTGTACATGCTCCTCACTATCTAGTCAGTTTCCATGATTCTTTAGCATCCCACCATGCTGGGGAAAGCAACCTGGATCTCTTTTGTTTCTGTTTTTTAAAACAGAGTTACCTCGAAGTAAGATGGGCGGCCAATTTTACAAATAAATTTTACAAATAAAATAAATAAAAGGCCCAATGTTTCATCAGTCCACTGTTTACAACACAGTCCTTTCAGCAGTTCCAAGAAGGTTCCACATTCATTTACACTATTCAGGTGACCCTGAGGGCACACATAAACCTCTAAGTGGCCTCAATGACTCCCACAGAGAGTGCTAACTACAAGTAGTTGCTAACTGCAACTACTACAATTGCAAGGAATATAATTCCTTCCATTCTCCGCCATTCAGTGTCAGAACTGAAGAATCTTCTCGGATGAGAAGCAAAATATCTTCAAGCAAAAAACAAAAAAAGTCTAGCTGCCTTTTGAAAAAGCACCTTTGGGACAACCCTGACCTGGATCATTAAGAATCTCCATAGACAGTCCACCATTCATTTGTTCTCTTTGACAGCTGTGGTCACACCCTAATAGCTAAATATGTGGATAGGAAGAAAGAACTGATGGTTATTGGAGATACAGAGGAGTGTGTCTGGCTTACCAAGCATATAGAAATCAGGCCTCATGTAGGCATGTTCCTCTTCTTGGGTACAGATATTGCCCAAAGGGACTTGGAGGGCAGCAAACAGTAACAAAGAAAAGGATGGGAAAGGCTGGCAGCTCCATACAGCAACCAGTAGATTTACAGAAGTTGCTTAGAATGAATTAAAGAACAGCAAGTAATGGCAGTGTGAGTTGGAAAACATCACTTTGGATGAAGATAAGGAAAGCATGCCTGAGACATGTCCCTGTATTGAGATTAGGACAAATGGAACCCATTCATGATCTCTCAATAGGATTTGTGAAGCATCGCCCACCTTCAGAAGAGTTCTAGGTGTATGATAAGCCCATCCATTTCCTCTCAAATCCTCAGTTTGCCATTCTGATCACAGAATGCAATTCAAGATTAGCATGCTTTGTAATAAGGCTGCATGCCATTGTTCTTAGGCTTTCCGTTTCCAGTCTGAAAAAATTCTACAACTTCATTAAACCTCTCTGAAACATTAGCCAGGGAGATCATGGGCTACTTTTGCAATGTATAACTACGTTTGGCTGTCAGTGAAGATATGTAGACATGTCCGTGCCTGGCATCTAATTATCACTTTACCACTAATTAATATGGGAAGGAGGGTACATTCAAGGACATAGAGATAACAAACATGTCAACTGCATGCATACTATGCAAATTGTTCAGGACATAAAAAAGACTAATTCACTGCTTAATTCTAATGGCTTCAGTTATATTTCCACTTAGCTCTGCTTCCTGCTATAAACAGCTTTAAATTTGATTTCCTCAACAAGCATGACAAACATTCTGACTATCAACACTGAGAATCCCAAGTTTCTTCTGAGGATAGAAATACATTTATGTTCAGTTTATAATTTACTCATAGTCTATAAAAGAGAGAAAGGAGCCAAAAATAAAAGAACACGAAGAACTAATTAAGGAGATTTCATCACGTAATTTTATATGAGGGAAGAATCAAATACTGGTGAAAAGATTGTAATCTTTTATGATCTTTTATCTTTCATAATCATAAGATCATAGCAGAAGTTTTATATGGACAAAGTCTCAGCTTCAGTTTCTAGCTTCTTCAATTTAAAAGATCAAATAGCAGGTAATAGGAAATGCCTCCATCTGAGTCAGTATATGGAATTAGATATACAAATAATCCGAAGTACCGGGAAGAATTTGGGGGGAGATATTCACAAATGCAATCATCTTAATGTGCACTTGATTTAATGTGATTCCATTACTTAAAATAATATTGTTAGATTAGAGATGAAAATAAAATTGATTTCTTTATACTAAATAAAAGCCAATGAAGAGCTCAGCATACAAAAGGCAGCCTGCAGTGTGCCATGCCTCTCTTTTAAGATACTCTCTTCATGCTTCACATATACGCATATATAAAGAATTGTAACTTGCCATGAGAAAAAGAATTAGTTTTCTGTGAGTAGGTGTACAAAATGTATACCCTAGAGCAGGGGTGTCAAACTTGTGTCGTCTTGTTGTCATCACATGACATATCGTGACTTTTTCCCCCTTCGCTAAACTGGAGGTGACCGTGGCCACCGTGTGACACATCCGGCCCATGGGCCCTAGAGTATCATAATAGAGAAATGTGGAGCAAGAAAAGCCAACATTTGTTAATTATCTCTGTGTTTAATAAACCATTTTGTTTGCTTTTGATGCATACTTCAGTTTCCAATGGGCTCAGGCAATTTTTTTTTAATGTAAAAAATGAAGCCAGAAAGATTTTCAGGACAGGTTTTGATTGTCAAATTTAAAGCATGGCACACATATTTTTCATTCAGAATGAAGCATAGCCACAGATCCATGTAGGAATGACATATAGTTATGACTGCAGCAAACTACAATGATGATCAAATGAAGGAGGGCATTAGTACAGAGTGAACTATGACCAGAATAATGCATTTTAATATGATGTTAGGTCATTTCTATTTTTTATTTAAATGTATGTCATTTTTCTTGCTACTGTTCATGGTTTCTCCTTCCACTTGATTTCTAATTTTTCTTAATTTCATAAAATTGATGGAGAATTTCAGATTCCCCCTCCCCCAATCTTTTAAAAAATGGAAGGGTTCTCAAAGATCATCCAGTCCTATTCCCTGTGCAATGCAGGATATGTAATGCAGGATGTCAAAGAAGAGGCCAATTCCTCATGACACAATATTTCCCACTGCTCAGCAGTTTTTGCTATTAGGAAGTTTCTGCTAATGTTTAGGAAAAGTCAGTTTATATCTACTGCTTCTAGGTTTGCCTTTGGTACTAATAGGAAGACTCAGCATGCCAGACAGACAACTCCTATCCTTCTTTCCTTTAAACATTTCTCTTCTACAGATTAACATGCACAACTTTTCAATTGCTTATCATATCATAAATCTGCTTTCAACCCCATATATTCGATTATTTAATAAATATTAACTCTTTCTAAGATGCAGTGGGCTCAGTGGCTAAGACGCTGAGCTTGTTGATCGAAAGGTTGGCAGCTCAGCAGTTCAAATCCCTAGTGCCGCATAATGGGGTGAGCTCCCATTACTTGTCCCAGCTTCTGCCAACCTAGCAGTTTGAAAGCCTGTAAAAAATGCAAGTAGGAAAATAGGGACCACCTTTGGTGGGTAGGTAACAGTGTTCCGTGCGCCTTTGGCATTTAGTCATGCTGGCCACATGACCATGGAGACGTCTTTGGACAGCGCTGGCTCTTCGGCATTGAAACGGAGATGAGCACTGCCTCCTAGATTTGGGAACGACTAGCACATATGTGTGAGGGGAACTTTACCTTTACCTTTTAAGTCTTTCTTCCTATCTTAATCAAGCACTGTACTATCTTATATCTTTCCTCAAGCCACCCATTTACATTACTTTGAGACTTAAAAGAATTTCCAAATCTAAAAGGGGTTTTACTGAGAGGAACAGAACAAAAGGACGCTAAAGGAAAAGACACCAACAATACAAGTGGTAGGATATGCAGCAAGGAGGAAGAGCTTGCCTTTTTCAGAATTAGTTGAGGAAGGCAGACTAAAGGATTTCAAAGAAGATGTACTTAGGCACCTTGATGTTTACAGTATGTTGGAATTTCAGCTCAGTTCTGTAATAAATTTCTCCATCATAAATGTACCCACAAGATGAAGCACAGTTATCTTTTATAGAAGTGCAGGTATAACTCTATCATTATCAGGTTTTTAATGGCTGCCATATTTTTCTCCTTCTACCAGCTATGACCATCTGGTTGCCCAGATTACAATTTAGGTAATACTTGTAATTTTCTTCTGACTGTATGTATACATTTCATTAGAATTCATGCCAAACATTTATTCTTCTCTTTAGTCTCCTTTACTTACTTTTAGCTATTAGGAAAAATGGTGGTCCTGAAGCAAGAAAGGATAAATTCATACGTGCCAAAATGTTTTTCAGTTTAGGGAGTTGAAGGTAGCTCCACTTAAGTTCCAGGTTCTTTTAAATGAATTCATCATTGACTTTTAGCAATCATGGATTTTAAAACATAAATTTTAAAATGTGATCATTCAACATAATATCACTGAATATGTAAAATCTGAACCTTCATAAAAGCGGTGCGAAAGTTGTTACCGAATTAGATCCAGCAGTGCATCTGCAGAACTCATGATTGGCTTTGCACCTTCTTCAGTGTCTTCCTTCTGGGCTGCCCCACCAGGATGGATAACAGAGACCATAATGATTCCCACAATCACAGCCACAAATGTAGTCCACAGATAGTAAGTGACTGTAATGATGCCTAATCGACTAGATGTTTTAGCATCCAGAGCTGCTAGTCCTGACATCAGGCTGTTGAAAGAAAACACAAAGTATATATTATTTTTTTCCTCCTCCTTCCTTTTTTCCTTCTTATTCAATTTGGTCTATTACTATATTCATGGAAAGGACAACGAATTTCAATCTAACCTCTCTTTGAGCAAAGATGATTAAAGGAAGATTGGCTTTAGTCTTCTTTTGCAGGAGTCTATAGGAAGGAGCTGACCAGGAAAGAGTTAGCAGAAAGCCTTATTTGAAACCTAAATGGAAGGTTCAACATTTACAATGTATGTGGTTAATTCATACTTTGTATTCAGCTTTCAAGGCTTAGGTTAAATTAAAATAAAATAGAGGAATCACATTGACTCATCTCTAAAGTTTGACACATTGAGCAAGAATGTACTCTAATTTGTTTTAAAATAGAGAACATCAGATATCTTTTTTAGCCTCAATGAAAGTTGCATTCTTAATGAATCGAGCTATAACATGATATCAGAAAGAAGTCATTAAACTTTAATGATGTTTAGTTCCAACAGGCAGCACCATAATCCAGAAATTAATTGAAATCTAAAGTCATGCAAGCAATCAAAACATGCATATAAATAGAATAGAATAACAGAATTGGAAGGGACCTTGGAGGTCTTCTAGTCCAACCCCCTGCTTAGGCAGGAAACCCTACACCACTTCAGACAAATGGTTATGCAACATCTTCTTAAAATTTTCCAGTGTTGGAGCATTCACAACTTCTGGAGGCAAGTTGTTCCACTGATTAATTGTTCTAACTGTCAGGAAATTTCTCCTTAGTTCTAAACCGCTTCTCTCCTTGATTAGTTTCCACCCATTGCTTCTTGTTCTACCCTCAGGTGCTTTGGAGAATAGCTTGACTCCCTCTTCTTTGTGGCAACCCCTGAGACATTGGAACACTGCTATCATGTCTCCCCTAATCCTTCTTTTCATTAAACTAGACATACCCAGATCCTGCATCTGTTCTTCATATGTTTTAGTCTCCAGTCCCCTAATCATTTTTGTTGCTCTTCTCTGCACTTTTTCTAGAGTCTCAACATCTTTTTTACATCTTGGTGACCAAAATTGGATGCAGTATTCTAAGTGTGGCCTTACCAAGGCATTATAAAGTGGGTATTAACACTTCATGTGATCTTGATTCTATCCCTCTGTTTATGCAGCCTAGAACTGTGTTGGCTTTTTTGGCAGCTGCTGCACATTGCTGGCTCATATTTAAATAGCAAACCATAAATAATTTGAAGCATTTTAATTGTGTAAACCATTTATTTTGGTACATAATTATTATTTACAGTAAGTAAACAAATGTCTTAATCTCTCCCAATCCCACCCCAACATTTTCTTCATTTTTTTTCCCATTATTAGATCAACATACAGAATAGGCTGATATGTGTGAGGCCAAACAACATATATATTCTCCATGTATAATACAGATTACAGCACATCTAAGAAAAAATAGCTTTTGCAACCATTAAGCGCCTCTAAGACCTGATCCTGCTACCAAATGAAAAGGCACTTTATACCTATTTCATCTGCTTGACCTTTGCAAAAAATGGAGGTGTCACGGAACAGTCACATATGAAACAGAATGATACTGTAACATTAGATGAATGACCAATTATTTATAAATTGCTAAAGCACTATTCACATTATGTATGAATTGTGGAGTTTTGTTTTTGCATAGCTATAATTTTTTTCAGATTTGGAAAGTCACAAGAATCCACGTCAGTCCAATATGATGATGCAGTTTTACAATATATACAAACTCAAGATTAAAATGATTTGGATGCTGAATTTTTATAAAATAATTATTGAATTTCAAGTTTAAGGACTCTAAAATAGACTGATTTAGAGCCATGGTTGTACACAGTGGTGGGCTGTTGCAAGGGTTTGGGTGAACCCTTAGCTCTGATTGCTGGCTGGGCCCGCCCACTCGCCCCTGTGCTATGCTTTCCATTTATAACGAACTTTCTGAATCATTGGCTGGCCCAGCTATGATACGCGCTGCCCCTGTTGTACTCACTGGAGCTGCCTGAGTTGATTAGGAGTATGTTTGAAGCTCCATTTCTTTCCCAAAGAGGCACATGCATGCTCATAACCAGCGAACCCTTTGTTAAAGTAAGTGCAGCCCACCTCTGGTTGTACCAGGTGAAATCCTTAGATAGAATAAAACAGGGTCTTCTGTTAAGTAGAGAGAAGATCTAGGCCAGGGGTCCCCAACTCTCAATCCGTGGACTGGCACCAGGTCTCAGCATGCCAGAAACCAGGCCACTCAGATAAGCGAAGCCCCATCCATGGGAGGCAGGAAGCACACAAAACCATGCCCCCACTGGTCCGTAGAAAAACTTCTCTCCACAGAACTGGTCCCTGGAGCCCAAAAGGTTGGGGACCACTGAGCTAGGCTGTTTATCTTCCCATAGAAATGGCAAAACTCTTAGATGTCTCCAAGTATAGTTTTCCAGTGAGGCATCTAGCTATCAATAGACAACCCAATTGTTTTTTATCAGTATAAATTGCAGCATAACTAAGATGAAATCAGGATTGGCAAAGCTTTCAACACACTTTATTAACAATAGCCAAACTAACAATTATTAATGGTTTCTTTTTTCTAATGTAGTGACTATCATTTAATGAAGTCATGTTGAAGTAGAGTTTATCCTCCAGCATAAAATAATAAAAACCTTGTGGCTGAAAATTAATAATTTATATATATATATATTTGTCAATTTCAATATTCCAGATTTTGTTTGTAGTTCAATGTAAAATATATATATATATTTGAGATATTATTGTATTTAGTTTCACTAAATTCACTAAATTGTATTTAGTTTCACTGTATATTAGCATATGCCTTCTTTTCTAGAATCTTTATTAATACCAGATACTAGAAAATTATCCATGATTACAGTTACAATATAACTTCCCAGATGCTGAGAATACTAAAATATTCTTTCAAGTAATTAGAAAATAATAGTTGATCCCTAAGAGAAGACAATGCTCAAATGGTTATTAAAAAACAAACATTTTTTTTGCTTATTGTAATGCATTAAAAGTAGCAGATTTACTGTTTAAACAAAACAGGCAAAAGAAAGAAACCAAAAAGCTTCTTTTAAAAGGAAGTTAAGTTAGAAAGACTGAGTGTTCCTAAAAGCAGATAAATTAATCATAATTCTTCCAAAAAGCAGTTTAGGCCATTTCAATTGCCGAGGACATAAATCTGTTTCTCCTATCTATGTTATAATCTAACCTTCCAGTTTACAGGGTTGGAGGGGATAAGGAGAGAGGGAGAGAGGGAGAAGGAGAGACACAGAGAGACACACAGATAGAGAGACAGAGAACAAAATAAGGTTCAATGTAAAATGTAATTCAAGTTAAGCAAAAAGATAAGCAAACTTTTTTTTAAAATAATCTTTATTTACATTTATCAATGAAAAAGAAGACAACACACCATATAAATGACAAACAACAATAAGACAAATAACATATATGCCTATAAGTAGTACCTTAATAACTTAATATTCGGTACAGTATATCTATAATACATTCCGGGGGAGGCAGAACAACCTAATTTACATTTATAAATCAATTAGGTCTATCCAACCTCACTTTACTTGTATAATATAAATTTTTCAATAAATACAACTCCTAATCTGGTTTGGGTTTTATTTTTCTCTTTGATAGCCAAATATATAGTTTTTCCCAAGATAAACATGTTTGTGTTTGATCTCTATCTTTCAGTTTTTTCATCAATTTATCTGCTTTTGCACAATCCAAAATCTTCTTTATAATTGCTTCCTCTAATGGGGTATTTTTATTTTTCCAGAATTGAGCATATGTTAATCTCGCTGCTGTGATAATGTGTAGCGCAAGGTACCATGAATCTTTTTAAATATTTTCCGGTTTGGAGCCGAGCAAGCATGTCTCTGGTCGCTATTCAATTTCTTGATCTAAGATCTCGTTAAGCCACTTTTTTATTTTTCCCCAAAATTTTACTGCTTCTGGGCACGTCCACCATTGGTGATAGTAAGTGCCATGCTCAAACCCACACTTCCAGCAATCAACAGACTGTCCAGTGAACATTTTGGCCATTCTATCGGGGGAGAGATGCCATCTATATAGCATCTTGTAAATATTTTCTTTGTATGCCGTAGAAACTACTAGTTTCATATTCCCCCACCAAATCTTTTGCCATTTTTCCAGATGAATTGAGTATCCAAAATTTTTCCCCCAGGCAATCATTGTGTCCTTATTATCTCGTCACCAATCTCTAACCTCATCAATAGTTTATAGCTTTTAGAAATCATGCCTTTTTCCTGGCCCATCAAGATCTTATCTAATTCCTGCAAGTCAACATTTATACCTTTTCTATCTCTGTCTTTTTTATATTTTGATTGGATCTGTAGGTAGGTCCACCAATCCAATTGTAATCCCTGGGAATTCAACTCCTGTTTTGGTTTTAGCTCTCCTCGTGCATTCAACAAGTCTTTGTACGTTAATTTTTTCACAGGGTTGTATAATTTTGGATATGTCAATGCTTCTAGAGATGATATCCAGCACGGTGTTTTTATATAGTATTTTTTACTGATCTTCTCCCGATTTCGGATTAAGATATTCCTTATATAATTCCGGGTAAACCATTTGCTTTGTGGAGTGTTATCCTGCCATATGCCAGCCCTGTTGTAAATCATGACCTTCTATCTTGAGAAGACGACTATTGCCTAAGGTGATCCATTCTTTTACCCAGACTAACAGAGCGGCTGAATAGTAGTTCTCCCAACATGGTAAACCCAACCCTCCCCTTTCTTTTATCTCCTGCATCATTTTTTTTTAAATCCGGGGTTTTTTCCCCTGCCAAATAAATTTGGTTATTGCTTGATTTAGATCCATAAAAATTTTTTTTTGATAGATTCGCTGGGGCAGTTTGAAACAAAAAATTAAACTTCGGTAAAACGTAAGATTTTATTGTTGTTACCCGTCCCAAAAGTGATAGTTGAATTTTACCCCACTTGTCAAGGTCTTTTCTTATTTGAGTTAATAATTTATTATAATTTTCCTCTTGTATGCTCGAACATCTGCCGGTTAACCAAATTCCCAAATATTTAATTTTATTGACTACTCTTAATCCAATCACTTCCTGTAAGCCTTTCTTGTCTTCCTCTGAAACATTCTTAGTTAATATATTTGTTTTCTTTTTGTTGATTAGTAGACCTGCTACCGCTCCAAATTCTTCAATTGTCTCTAACAGGGATAAACAAGATTCTATGGGGTCTTCCAAAATAAAAACCATATCATCTGCAAAGGCCTGAGTTTTATATACCTGGTGTCCAATTTTAAGACCTTTTATTTTTTCCTCGTTTCTTATTTTACATAGTAGTGTTTCTAACGATAATATAAAAAGTAAGGGGGATAGAGGGCAACCCTGTCTTGTGCCTTTGCCAATAGAAAATTCTTCCGTCAAGTCCCCATTTATCAGTAGTCTGGCCGTTTGTTTGGAATAAATGGCTTTAACTGCATTTATGAATCTTTGTCCAAAGCCTCTAACTGTAATAATATAAACTCCCAATTGACCCTGTCAAATGTCTTCTGGGCGTCTATAAAAACTAATGCAATCTGTTTGCCTGGATGATCTTCATAATATTCAAGTACATTTAGCATGACCATCATGTTGTCTCGTATTTGTCGTGACGGCAAAAGCCCATTTTGATTGGTATGTATAAATTCATTTAGAAACCCTTTTAATCTATTTGCTAAAATTGCTGTGAAAATTTTATAATCTGAATTCAAAAGATAAGCAAACTTGAGTACTTTGGAAACTAGTTACAGACTATTATGGAAAACTAGTTATCAGCATTCCACCGCCCCAAACTACAGGTAGGCCTCAACTTACAACCATTCTTTTAGTGGTCGAAATTATAACAGCACTGAAAAAAAAATGTCTTAATGACTGTTTTTCACATTGATCAGTGTTGCAACATCCCCATGGTTATATAACAAAATTTGGATGTTTAGCAACTGGCCTGTATTTATGTCAGCTTCACTGCCCTGGGATCATGCAATCACTTTTTCTGAATGTCTGACAAGCAAAGTCAATAGGGAAGCCAGATTCAATCAACAAACGTGTTACTAACTTAACAACTACAGCAGTAGTGGGTTGCAAAACCGGTTGCTACTGGTTCACTCGTACCTGAGTGCGCACTCGCACGCTCGCACGATGCTTCTGCGCATGCACAGAAGCATCTGGCATGGGTGGGTGGAGCGTCCCGCTACCGCTACCGTTTTGCTGATCCGGGTAGAACCAGTAGCAATCCACCACTGAATTACAGTGATTCACTTAACAAGTGTGACAAGAAAGGTTGTAAAATGGGGGAAAACTCACTTAACAACTGTCTTGCTTAGTAATGGAAATTTTGAGTTCAGTTATGGTCATAAATCAAGGACTACCCGGAGTAATCTTTGGATTTAAATCCCACAAGAATTCCAAGACAAATTAACCTTTATTTGGTATTAAAAAGTAACAAATTCTGTTACTGTTTCTTCACAATTCCATACCCCTCACTTCCAATCCATTCTAGAGCATTCTCTACTAAACCTCTTGAGCTAAATCTGATACTCCCAGCTTCCTTCTGCTAAATCCTCTTCCTGTATTTATTTCATGTTTACTATTATAAACCACATTTTTCAACTTCCTTTGCAAACTAGATAGTCTTACACTTCCGAAGATACAGTGTACAGTTCAGATGTGGCTATTAGCACTGCACAAGGCAAGTTGTTTCCTTTGTTAAGTTAAACTATGGAATTTACTGGCATCTGAAGTGGTGAGATGTCTCATTGTAAATAGATTTAAGAGAGGATTAGACAAATTCAGGGAAGGATTAGACAAATTCACCTGTCCTCTGGAACATCTTGCCTCCCCCCCAATCCTCCTGACCTTTTGTAAGGGTCTAAAGACCTGACTCTGCCAGTTGGCTTGGGACCTCAATGGGGGAACATCATAGTAAAAGTGTTAGATTGACTAAAAACAGATCCCACCTCACCCCCATCCTGCCCCTGCCTTTCCCATCTGTAATTGATTTTAGCAGTTGGCATTAATTAATTTATGTATATGTATAGATATAGTATTGTAAGCCACCCAGAGTTAACCTGTGGTAAGATGAGTGGCAAATGAATGAATGAATGAATACAAAGGCATAAAATTCTATCAGGTTTCAAATGCTGTGGTCAGCTGCTTCTGGGATTTTTTTTTTTTTAAATTACTGAGCCTTGTCTACAATCCTGAAATTTCCTGATGAACTTGTATTTACTCTTTTCCAAGATCAGTTAAGGCCTGTCACTTCTTATGACAGGTATTTTATACTGAACAACAAAGATAATGAAAACTATTATCTGCCACATACAGTACAAAATTTACTTCTTATAGTGTCTACAATTATACACAGACAACACTAGCATAAAGAAGAAAGGATCCACACTAAACGCTGGAAGTCAAGTAGAAGCTATTATAGTCTCATAGCTTCCCTTTGGTTTCAAGTATTTATTGAAAAGATGGAAGTGGAGCTGAACCCACAGGAGACATATTAAAAATAAGCTCAATACTTTCAGCATACCAGCTAGCAAGAAGTTATTAAATATTCCATAAGGCTAAATAAGGTATCTGGAACTTGGCAGGTGAAAGTATCTACCAAATGTCAGTTTAAACCATTTTCCAGAGCAGCCATCCTTAAGACAACTTATTTCAGTTGTTTTCAACTGTTCCATTCTTTATGAATAGTGGCAAGGAAACTAGCTAAAAGATTCACAAATCTGATATATACATGGAATTTAGGTTTATCTGAATTCATCTGTGCTGATAGCTTTCTGCTTAATTCATTGTCTCAATTTCTGAATGGTGGAAGCTTCAAATGTAATAACTCTGGAAAAGGGAAACATAAGGAGCTGACCATAAACCGATTCAGTTCATGCCTCTCCAGCTTGTTCTGTTCCATCCCCCATCCGGAGCCATCTGGATATTGCTTTGAAATGGATGGATTATAGATGGACCTATCAGAGGGGATTAGAGTGATTAGAAAGACACTAATCCTGTCAAGAAGTAATGGTCAAGCATTACCAACCAACAATTGCTACAGCATACAGGCTTGTTTTCATTCATTCACCTCTTGATTATATTTTCATTGAATTTCTCTTCATAATTGCTTGCTATGTAAAAGCTTCCCCCAAATAAATTGGTGCCTTCTTTGTTAAAACAATGTTAGCAGTATTAGATGTAGCCTGATTATGGGTTGGCAGAACCAGAAAGTACCAGCTCCTGTGTTACAACATAATTATCAGTTTAGCAATTGTCTCATAAATAAAACTGGATGTTGCAACATTGAACTGTGTACTGATATTAAAGAAATTAATCCTTTTCTTATCCTAGCCTTTGTTTCAACAAACAAAAGATGCTTGAAACCTTGACTCTAAAAAGTAAAAAATAGAAACAAAATTAGGAAACGAATGAAACACTTTATGGCTGACTAGACAATTCTACTCATTTTGGCTCTTGCTGCCATCAACCTCTAGATTCTATCTTTTCCAAAATGAGAATTAGAGTATTTTTGCTTTGTTTTCAAAGCAAACTCATAGGAAGTCAAACTAATATAAAAGGCTGTGCTGAAATGAATGCTGACCAACAATGCAAGGAATCACAGATACAGGCCACTTTAATACCTATATAAAGATAAATATATGGGAAACAGTGCATTAATAAATTGGAATGATAATCTATAATTGGAATGTGGAGCCTGGAATAATAGTTTCTAGGCTTCTGATCCTGATCAGAGAGACGTCTCAATAGGCAGATGAATTTTTTTTTTTTTTTTTGGTTTAATTTATATGCCGCCCTTCTCCGGAGACTCAGGGTGGTTTACAATGCGTTAAGCAATAGCCTTCATACTTTTGTATATTTATACAAAGTCAGCTTATTGCCCCCACAATCTGGGTCCTCATTTCACCTACCTTTGAAAGGATGGAAGGCTGAGTCAACCTTGAGCCTGGTGAGATTTGAACTTGCAGTAATTGCAAGCAACAGTTGTTAATAACAGCGCTTTAGTCCACTGTACTACAGGCTCTTCTAGGTGCTAGGTTGGACTGAGCCATGATAGAGCTATGCACAACCATATTTTAAGCAGACCATAAAACAAACAAAAAGCAAAACAAAACAACAACTTGTAGTGCAATAGGGAAAAACAGCTAAAGGATTCCAACCATGAAAAAGGGCAGTTCCACGATTTCATTCAGCTCTGGCTCTGGACCTGTCTTACAAGATGATTATTTCAAGACCCAAGTCATTTTTTCTGGCTCTGATCTTTTCTTGGCAAACCTGGAGTTTCTGGGTGGTCCCTTTTCTTACTTCTGGTTCCAAAGTTCTGGGCTCAAGGAAGCCACCCCACTTCAAAGTAGTCACTTGAAAAAAACAAAACAAAAACTACTGCTATATATCTTAAGCCTCTGCCAGCCAGTCTTCTGCTGAAGAGAAGGGAAAACAGGTGAACTTTTGTTCCACAGTGACTCTGATAGTCTTCTGAAAATTGGTCAAAATGGAACTTTTCCAGAGGGCTTTTAATTATAGTAAATAGATGGGGAAGAAATGGAGATAGTGACAGATTTTATTCTCCTGGGCTCCAAGATCACCACAGATGGGGACTGCAGCCAAGAAATTAGACGCTTGCTCCTGGGGAGGAAAGCTATGGCAAATCTAGACAGCATACTAAAAAACAGAGACATCACCCTGCCAACAAAAGTGCGTATAGTCAAAGCTATAGTTTTCCCAGTTGCAATGTATGGCTGTGAAAGTTGGACCATAAGAAAGGTTGAGCGCCAAAGAATTGAGACCTTTGAACTATGGTGCTAGAGATGACTCCAGTGAGTCACTTGGAGTGCAAGGCGATCAAACTGGTCAGTCCTAGAGGAGATCAACCCTGACTGCTTTTTAGAAGGCCAGGTCCTGAAGATGAAACTGAAATACTTTGGCCACCTAATGAGAAGGAAGGACTCACTGGAGAAGAGCCTAATGCTGGGAAGGATTGAGGGCAAAAGAAGAAGGGGACGACAGACAACGAGGTGGCTGGATGGAGTCACTGAAGCAGTAGGTGTGAGCTTAAATGGACTCCAGAAGATGGTAGAGGACAGGAAGGCCTGGAGGAATGTTGTCCATGGGGTCGCAATGGGTCAGACACGACTTCGCAAGTAACAACAAAAGTTAAGAGAGCCATAAATGGTTAACTCTTAATTGGGATACTGCTGGTTTAAATTAATTTTATGATCATATTTTTACTACTTTGTATTGTTGCATTGTGAATGTTTTTATTTCTGTAAACCACTAAGATTAGTAAGATTCTTCTTGTTTAAAAAATTCAATGGATAAATCAACCAAATTCTTCATTTCACTCCAGCTTCACTACCTACTTTGGAAAGAATTTAAATTTTAAAATAATTATAAAAAAAGCAAATCACCTGTAGCTGCCCTTAATGTGGTATCTGCTTGCACTGCTCAGGACTAATTTTCTTTATTCTGCTTTCACAGTCACTATCTCAACATACAATTATGGTTAAAGAGATTGGGAAAAGTATCTCCTAACAGTTTACACAACAATTGCTATGGTATCGTTATACCTTCAGAACATTTACCATATATTCAGGTAGTTGCAGGGGTCAACACTGACTTGAAGGCACAAAATAAATAGTTATGGTGAAAAGATGGCTTAAATGTTTCCTTTTTCCCCATAGGTAGCCTCTTATCAAATATCTGGACTATTTTCTGCAATACACAAATAAACAAGTACTATATGTTTTTACTCAGTTTGGGTGGGGGGGGTTAGGACTTGTTAGAGAATATTTATTTATTTATTTATTTATTTATTTATTGGTTCGATTTATATGCCGCCCTTCTCCGGAGACTCACGGCGGCTTACAATGCATTAAGCAATAGCTTTCATACTTTTGTATATACCTGCTTAGTAGGGCTTTCGGGGGCCCCTAAGCAGTGTTCTTTTTTACACAAAGTCAGCTTATTGCCCCACAATCCGGGTCTTCATTTTACCTACCTCAAAAGGATGGAAGGCTGAGTCAACCTTGAGCCTGGTGAGATTTGAACTTGCAGTAATTGCAAGCAGCTGGTGCTACTTAACAGCACTTTAGTCTGCTGTGCCACCAAGGTGCATCACATTTTATTTCATATTTATGCAGAAATATTGAAAATTCAAAAAGTTCATAAATTTTTAAGCATTACTGTATATAGTGGAAAACAAGGAACAAGCAAAAATTAAAATGCTATAACTGTAGTAAAAGAGAATTCATGTAGCTATTTTAAGACTGTTGTTAATTTTAAGTCTGGTAATGCATGAACATTTTTGCGATTGTGCAATAATGAATAGCAGGATAAACTGTTTCTCACAATTACGAAACTCCCACAGAATAAACCCTGGCTGATGATCTACCATCAATGCCAATCTCAATGAAGAAAGGAAATTGTGAAATGAACTAAAGCCATTCCCAGAAATAAGAATTATAACAAAATTACACCGGGAAAACAAATTACACAATTATGCACCAAAATCACAATTGGAAAAAAAAATCATAGTATTCCATTTTAAAAAAAAAACCAAGATAAGTGAGCCAAACTTAAAAAGCCCTTCTTAAAGGACCAAAATATAACACTGATTCTGCATTAAGCTTTGAAGAAATGTATCCTGCCCATGGCAGTTTCTGAATACCGTATTTTCCGGCATATAAGACGACTTTTTAACACATGAAAATCTTCTCAAAAGTCGGGGGTCGTCTTATACGCCGGGTGTTGTTCTCCTGTAACCAGACTCTTTAAGGCTCTGATGAGCCTTAAAAGGCTCTAGCGAGCCAAGCTCTGACGATCTGCTAATCAGGCAACTCAGCTGGGATCGCCAGAGCCATGGAGAAAGAAAAAAGTTTTCCCCCTCCAGCTTGCTTACCTTAGCTGCTAGTCGCAACGCTTGCCTTGCTTCGCTTGCCTGAATCCATTCCATCAGCAAGCAACTCCCTGCCTGCAATCAAGCAGGCAGGGAGTTGTGGACTTCAACTCCCAGAATTCCTCAGCCAGCAAAACAAAGCTGGTTGAGGAATTCTGGGAGTTGAAGTCTACAAGTCTTAAAGTTGCCAAGGTTGGAGACCCCTGTTCTATTGGGTAAATTTTTTTCCCCTTTGGGATCTTTAAAAAAAATAGTTAATTGGGGTTTTTTTTAGTTGTTCTTTTTTAGACCTAGCCATTTAAAGTTTAGGAAGTTTTAAATTTAGCTTTCATATAAAAATAAAATAAAATAAAATATTTGTGCAGCTTTCTGAGATTTAGTGTGTTTTTGTAAGGTTTCACTCTAACTACACAAACACACAAAATCTCACAAAGCTGTATGTGGAATTCTGTGTGTGTAAAGTGTGAAAGTTGGGTTTTTGGGCTTTTTGTGGCTGTGTGAGGTTCCTGCTTGTTGCAGGGGCCATTTTGGGTCTAGCACAGCTGCTTTTACATTGTAGGTGAGCCAGTTGTGTTGTGTTGTGTTGTGGGTGTGTAAAGTGTGAAAGTTGTTTTTTTGGGCTTTTTGTGGCTGTGTGAGGTTCCTGCTTGTTGCAGGGGCCATTTTGGGTCTAGCACAGCTGCTTTTACATTGTGGGTGAGCCAGTTGATGTTTTTTAATTTTTATTTGGTGTGCGTTGGAAGAGGGGTAGTCTTATACGGCGAGTATAGCCCAAACCCTATATTTTAACAGGAAAATTCAGGGGTCGTTTTATACGCCGGAAAATACGGTATATGGCACGATGTTGGATTTTATTTTATTCTATTTCAGCATAATGTTAGTCTAGCTCAGATGATTATACAAGAGTTTTAGGATTGGCTAGCCTACTGTAACTCCTAAAACTCTGTAAGTAACAGGTGGCATTGCAAGGTGCTGTTAAATACAGACTTAAAATGCTCTCTAAAGAATCTCATGTGTTTTTTCTGATGAGCCACAGATTATGCCTGGAATATCTTCTGTTTTTGTTTTAAATTTACATATTTAAAAGCAGCATAAATAATAACAAAAAGAAGAAAATAAAATAAATAAAATGTAATATGTCAGTAAATAAACAAGGAGTTTTCAATGGCCACAAAAACGGAAGTTCAGTATTTAACTAATTTGATTGTATAGAATGGAGTGTGTTTTATCAGAATACTAAAAACATCTGTATGATTCTGAACAAAATGTTAATATCATCATTATTTAGCACTATTCCAAAGATAAATGCACATATTATAATCATATAATAAAAAGAAAGTAAAAACAATAAAAAACAATAAAAAACATAATTAGAAAATATCTGATTTCAATTTTCCATACTGATCATTGAAATCAGCATGCTTATAAGCATTTAAAGTCGTTTTTTATTACAATCCTTACAACAGTTGTTTTCCTGTAAAAAGCCTATTCTACATTTCTAAATTTGCCGTATTGTATGATGTATGATACACTGGAGAACCATTTTTGCTTAATAATTACATTGTAATTGTGTCTTTATAATTTTGCATCTACCGGTACTTTATAATGCAATTTTGACTGTTCTGTCTCTGTGTCATATTTTAATAGCAGTTTGTATATATATCCTAATACTGTGGTGTCAAACTTGTGTTGCCACAGCGGCATCACGTGACATATTGCGACTATTCCCCCCTTTGCTAAACTGGGCGTGGGCGTGGCCAGCTTGTAACGCATCTAGCCCATGGACTTTGAGTTTGATAGCCCTGTCCTAATAGAAGGCAAGTATTTTTAATTATACCATATTTTTTCCACATTTCTATTTTAAGAGAAAAGAAACACTTTCAATAAGCAATAACCTCTGAGTGGAATCCAAGGTAATAATAATAATAACTTTATTGTCATTGTATGTGTATACACAGTATACCATACAATGAAATTCACTTAACACCCAAAGACCAGGTCCAACACACATAACAATCCCCAACACACTCCCACCCAGCACAATTCCCCACCCTAAACCACCCAAACATCCACACAACAGACCAAGTAATACTGTCCAACAGCTCACTGATGGCGGCCCTTTAGTTCATTGTTGAGTGCAATTATAGCTCTGGGATAAAAACTATTCAGAAAACGTGTGGTCTGAGTTTTAATTGTTCCGTATCTTCTGCCAGAAGGCAACAGTCCAAAAAGATTGTAAGCAGGATGGGAAGATAGATCATAACAAACAGAAAACCTTATGCTCCTAATTTCAAACATCACTTATTAGCACTAAAACAATAAAATAGGTAGTTGCAATAACAGTTTTATTCAGTAATAAAAATAAGAAAAGCAGAGAGTGCTAAACCCAGTGCAGTAGAACAATCTTCATCCCAATGTCTTTTTAAAAATTATGACTTTTGCCATCTCCTGCATGTCCATCACGGAAAAATCAAATGTGATATCTCTTCAACATTAATTCCAAAGCGAGATAAAGCCATTGAAACCGCTAGATGTGATAATAATAATAGCCTTTGTTTTCATTGTACATCATGTATACAATGAAATTGGTTTAGCCTCTACTGGTGCAATCCATAAAAGAGATCCTAAAAGCCACTACAGGAAGAGTTCAGAAAAATGACTGTTTTTCACATAAGAAGCAAAAAATCACTGAAATGCAGTTGGCAGGTAGAGAGCTTAGAGCAGTTTTCAAACTTGGCCATTTTAAATTATAGGGACTTCTAGAATTCCTTAGCCCAGTGGTGGGCTGCTGTCGGTTCGGACCAGTTAGAGCGAACCGGTAGTTCTGACCAGCCCACCCGCTCTGGTGCTATCACATCCTATATAATCGCCTGTTTTTCGATGCCGCGTGCTCACATTTTTGGTTCCAGGTGTTACAGTATGTGACGCCCACCTCTGCCCTACCCAGTATCCTGAAGTTGAAGTTGACATGTCCTAAAGTTGCCAAATTTGAAAAACACTGGCTTAGCATATTCTAGAACTAGGGTACAGTTTTGGAAGCAAAATTAATTAATTATCTCTAATAATGTGCTAGCTACTTTAAGACTGTCTGCTTCAGTCTTGTTTCAAGACTTGTATACCCTGTTTCCCCCCAAAAAAGACATCCCCTGATAATAAGCCCAATCGGGCTTTTGAGCGCATGGCAATAAGGCCAAGTACTTATTTCAGTGTTCAAAAAAATATAAGACAGGGTCTTATTTTCGAGGTATTTGTAGGTAAAACCAATTACAAAAGTCAGTTAGTCAAGAAAGAAGAAGAAGAGGAGGAGGAGAAGAAGAAGGAGGAGAAGAAGGAGGAGAAGAAAAAAGGGAGAGAAAGGGAGAGAAAAAGGAGAAGTGGGTAAGGAAAAGGAGAAAGGGAAGGGGAACGGGAAGAAGAAGAAGAAGAAGAAGAAGAAGAAGAAGAAGAAGAAGAAGAAGAAGAAGAAGAAGAAGAAGAAGAAGAAGAAGAAGAAGAAGAAGAAGAAGAAGAAGAAGTAGTAGTAGTAGTAGTAGTAGTAGTAGTAGTAGTAGTACAGGAACTTGTCACCTCTGGAACTGGGGAGGCAAATTCATATATGCTGAAATTCAGAACATGTTAGTACAGGAGCCAGGATAATATCTTCCCACACATTTGTATGCAAGAGAAACAGTAACATATCTCACTTAAACATGGCTTGTGCTACTATCACATATCCCTAAAAGGCCTATTCAAAAGCAAGTCCCACCAAATTCAGTCAGACCTACTCTGAGAAAAGGCTATAAGACTAAAACCACAGAGAAATGACAAGAGGAATGTGCCAGTCCTTATAAACTTAGATTCGAGCAATAAAACAGCCTAAATGTATAAACCTATAAACCTATTTTTAAACATAGTGGTAAAAAAATGAATGGTTTTTTTTTTTTTAAAAAAAGTCATCTGTAAACATAGTAATCTCACTTTTGTACACATCCTTTAAAAAGAGAGATTAATTTTTATTTCATTAAAAAATAGCTACAATTTCCTAGGAAGAATGAATTTAACTTAATTGGCTCTGAGAATTTATAAAAGGGAGGTTGATGAATTGGAGTAAGGGGAATTAAAGAACGTGTGGAAGTTTTGAACTTTATAGTTAGTTAGTTTATTTTAGCATATGTTTGTTAGAAGCTATACCCTGTTTTTGCTCTGGGAAGTCGGGGGTGGTGGTGGGAAGGATGGGATAAGGGTTGGGGTGGGATAAAAGTGTTGAATAGAGAAATGTTTTAACAGAAAAGTAAATGTGGGGGAAATGTATAAATAATGAAATGGCAATATTAAGAATGACAGTTATTGGAGGAGTAAGATGCAAAAAGAAAGATGTATTCAGATGATATATTAATTGACTGACTTTATATTGTATGTTTGTTTGAATGTTTATGATAATGCCGATAGATAGAATAAATCTGAAAAGAAATTGAAAGAAAGTATTTACGATTAGAATACAGGAGTTGCTCAGATACTAAAGGAGGAGAATATTCCACAGCAAAGACGTTAGAAAGGAGAGAGGAGGAGAGGGTAGAAAGGAGAGGGAGGGAGAGGAATGGAAGAAAGGAGAGGAGGAAGGGAAGGGGACAGGAGTAGGAGTGAAGGTGAGAAGGGGGGAAAGAAGAGAGAAGTGGGGGAAAGGGAAAGGAAGTAGGATGAGGTAGGAGAGGAGGAAGGAGAAAGTAGGAGAGAAGAGGAGGGAGGGAAGGGAAAGAAAGGAGGAGAAGAAGGTTTGTTGTGGAATGAGGGAAGAAAGAGAAGAAGAGCAACTCCGAATGTAATTAAAATGTCTTATTTTAATGCTTTCTTTAAGGGAAACATGTATATGTAGGATTTACTATGTATAAGAAAATGTACATTTTCTATTATGTGGGGAGTGGGAAAGGGTGGGGGGGAGAAAATTGTTTGTATTTCTTATAAAACTTTTCAATAAAAAAAAAGATAAATAGAGATGCAGATATATACAGATAGAGATAGATATGTACCGTAGAAAGAGAGATGATAGGAGATAGATGATAGATAGATAGATAGATAGATAGATAGATAGATGATAGATAGATAGATAAATAGATAGATAGATAGATGGTAGGTAGTAGGTAGTAGATGGTAGGTATAGATGATAGATTAGAGGTGCTTAGATTAGACATGAACTTTTTATCGATTTTATACGTGTTGGCATTAGTATACTACAATAAACATGTTGTAACAATAAATTCAAAAAAAAAATAGCTACAATTTTAGGAGCCTGCTACTACAGGCAGAGTGAGTGTGAAATATGAATTGGGAGACAGGGAATGATACCAGTGGTGAGATTCAATTTTTTTTACTACTGGTTCTGTGGGCATGGCTTGGTGTGCGTGACAATGCTTGGTGGGCGTGGCTTGGTGAGTGTGGTGGGGAAGGATACTGCAAAATCCCCATTTCCTCCCAATCAGCTGGGACACGGGAGGCAGAGAATAGATGGGGGCAGGGTCATTCAGAGGTGGTATTTACCAGTTCTCTGAACTACTCAAAATTTCCACTACCGGTTCTCCAGAACCGGTCAGAACCTGCTGAATACCACCTCTGAAATGATACTGTTTAGCATAGAAAGCCACCCAAAGTCTAATGGAGTTGGGCAGCTTCTAAATCAGGGGTCTCCAAACTTGGCAACTTTAAGCCTGGCGGACTTCAACTCCCAGAATTGGGGAATTCTGGGAGTTGAAGTCCTCCAGGCTTAAAGTTGCCAAGGTTGGAGAACCCTGTTCTAAATCACATGAATGAAGCAAGCAAGCAAGAAAGCAGGCAGGCAGGCAGGCAGTGTCTCTAAATAAAAAAAAAACACACACACACAAAGCAAGTTTACAGCAAGTTTACAGCAAGTTAACTAAACCATAACTCAAATTAAACCTTTACTGTTGTAATGTGTTGTAGCAAGTGATGAACTAGGATGATTTAGTTATCAGATTTGCACACTGTTTAAATATATGAAGAGCACTCAGTTCCAAAATTGTTTTACATTTAAATCAATTCACCTTGATTCTAATATTTTATTTCATCATCCTAGATTCTGGAAACTTTTACAGGAAAGGCACCTTAAAGATAATCTGCAATATTAGCCATTATCATATCTATCATTATAATACTGTATTTGATACATATGCCATCATAAATATGAACTTTGCAATTATAGAAATAGAATGTACCAGTATTATTGATTCTGTGCAGCCCTAAGTGTATCAGGTATTTTTCTATAAATTCTTAATATGTACATCATGCATGGAAAAACAGAGAAAGTTTCCCAGATTATTTTGCAGTATAAAAACAGGGTCATGAACAGTTGTAATATCTCTTATAAAAGGAACCAGAAGATTTTTGCCTGTGTAACTTTTGGGGCAGCAATTACATAATATATATTTTAGCATGATTCCAGTATAAGGGCTTATTTACATTTTGAAACCCCATTTTTATATAACTTTCACATATATTCCCAGAGACATAATGTATATATGTGCCTTGGAAGTTGCATGCAGCCAGTGGGTTGTCCACTACTAGAATAATCATATATGTTAATTGGTATATTTCAGCTCAATGAATTGTAGCTAAAATATATCTCTACTTAATGCATCTATTAGCCATTGTGATATTAAGACCTTACACATTTAAGAGCAAATGCACAATTTTTTTTAAAAAAGAAGTCACTTTAGTCATGAATGGTTGAGACCAAAGAATTAGTGCAGAGGAAAAGTTATCACCTTTCTCGATACCACCTTCTTTGCTTTGTTAGGTTCCTCCAAATATATACTGTTTGGATTAAACAGGAAAGCTAGTCACCAAAATTATATTCACACAATGTTATTTGGAATGAATCATCTAAAAAGAAAACTATACAAAAAGCGGTTGAACTGATATAAACTAACTTACCTTGAAACAACCAGAGGCAGAATCAACATCTTCAACATTCTCATCAATAATTCTCCAGGAAATTGGAAATAACTAATTTCCTAAAGAAATAAGGAAATGGATGAATTGATTTTTTTAAAAAAAAGCATTTATCTCAAAATAGTGTTAAGATGCTTTGATATCTACATTATTAATTTCTTCTTCATTACAACAGCATAAGAAACAAAGAATAGAATGATGAGAAAATGAACATATATAGAGGGTATTAATAATTGGCTTTCTTTGAAATGGTGATTTTAATACTCCTTGGATTCTCAGATGAATGATATATTTAGTATAAAAATGATGAATCTAGGAAAGAGTTTAGTTTAGCTATTGTTAGGGATGGGGAGTACTAAATTCACTGACCACCAGACTTATCTGTCTATATCTCTGTTAAAATGAACTGAAGCAATATAATTCATGAGATGACACCAGAAGCTTGAAGTACTCATATTTCTGCTTATCAAAAACTCATCAGGGATGAATGAAGCAGGTGTGAAATTCATAGTTTGGATGTTATAGAAGAATCTCTCCTATGCTTCTAGTTTTTCTTGCTGGTGGGACATGCCTCAGAAGTTGGCAAAGAACATAAATTATGAACACATTCATACGAGAAGCCCTGCTCATTCAGATACCTTGACCATATAACTTTTAAGGTTTTCTAGATCAAAACTGCAATATTCAAGAAACCTCCTCTTGTGTCTAGCTTTTCACAGTGTTAACCTCCCAAGTTATCTCTCCATTTCACATATCAACTTGAATGCAACTAGATCAGAGCTATACCAGCTTAATAGATGGCAAACCAGAAGAATCTCTATGCTGTCATGTTGCCTGCTTTCCTGATGTGTACCATACTAAACAATTCCCTTACAAAGTGAATGGATCCATGATGGATAATTGTGACTCTATTTTACTCACAACAGGGGAGACAAATTCATATTTCTCATCTTCAGCCAGCATCTTTGGGGCAAACATTGCACAACTTTTTGTCTTTGTTGTTTTAAAAACAGACAATTCCTATTATTTCTAAAAATAAGAAGAACCACCACCAAGAAATAAACCATTTCTAGCTAGCTTACCCAGCATGAAGTGTAAACTATGAAAATGGGTAAGGTGGGAGGAAACACAAACAGATGAATCCCTCAGGTTGTTCTAAAACATACTTTCTAAAATAAATTCATTGCTAATAAGTAAATAATAATAATGGAGAGCTTTCCCTAGAAATATGTTAAGATCAACAAAACTATTTTAAAATAAATGGCTTGTGGAATGTAAGTATGTTAAATAATAGAAAAGAACATACATTAGCTTCACTGGGAATAGTATATTCAGACATACCAGGAATTCACAACCATGCAAGTTTTTTTCTAAAAAAAGGTTCCTGCCATTTGAACATCTTCAGTATTTAACATTGTATACATTTCATTTTGCAGCGACTCAACTTTTCAACCATTTAAAAAAAACAAATAAACCTAGAGACAGCTTTTGTTTTCAGAACAAGATGTCTTGCAATATATCAATTTAGCAAAATGTCCTTCATGACAATTTCTGTTTTATTTTATGAATCCTTTGTTTCTCAATGATGCTACACCTGCTCAGATCACTAACCTGGGGAGAAAGACGCCTTGTCCTCAGAAAGAATCCAAGAAGACATCCCACTATGACAGATAACACTGAGAGAATGAGTAAACCATTCCTTTTGCAAACATCCTTGACCCGACCTAGCATTGTTTTGAAAGTCACAGCCATGGTGTCCTCAGTGATCTCCGGAGGGGAATCAGCATCCCATAGACACAGAGATCTTTTCAGCCTGTTGTGTTAGAATAGCAGGCATAGATTAGATGAAAGCATTTCTGGGACTGCTTAGCTGACATGCAAGGTCGCTCTTCTACCAGTAGCCACCAAGCATATATTTCCAAATTAATACTCACAATCCTATTAGTGACTACATCAATACGAACCTCAAGGAAGATTAAGAACTCTGGAAAATGAGAACAGAGTGGAGTGGTATTTTAGAAACCAGAGTAATATTGGAGCAAAGTGAAAATAAAATAATTGTGCATTGTTCAACTGTTATAGGATCCTCTATATTATAGAGGATCCTTGATAATGGTGGCATAGAGGAACGTGATGCACACAGTAGATATCTTCTGTTTTCATTCAAAGTGTAGGTGATTAACATTAGTTAACCACAAGATTAAACTTTAAGTAATGATGGCTTACTTTTCCCAATACCAGTACAAATAATCTGGAAATATTGGAAGCATATGGAAAAACATCTTGTCCCTGTCAACATTTTTTTCAGGAAAAACTTTTTTCCCCCAGTGAATTAAACTATATGCAATTGTATGGTTTATAAATGTATTATGTATAACTTGCTTTGATTATAAATGTATGTTTGATATATGCAATTTTAAAAATATAGTTTATTCAATTTACTAATGTATCTCTTTATTTTCATCTGCTAAATAGAACCAGCCAGCCAAAAAAATTGCAGTTGTAAACTAAAGAAACCACTGACATTGTAGCAAAATGAAACATTTTCTCTGCAATGTATCAAGTATAGAAAACATTTTTTTTTAAAAAAAGATGTGGGATCAAGGTTCAGAATACACATTTTGCTACATTAAATATTATTTAATGGCACTCATTTTCTAAATCACATGTGCTATCCTTCATCACTTCAATATTTTTGAAGAGTCACTTCCTTTGTCCGCTCTATTATGAATTGGATTATTTCTTGACTTTGATGTAATTTTTAAAAAGCATCTTAGCCATTATATTTATTTAATTCAACTTCAGTGCCTACCCAACTCAAGACCCAAATCCACACTTACCCTGGGCAGTTAGAAAATATAAAAGCACAACATAAATAAAACAAGATACATAAAAATGCAGAAAACAAATTAAATAAAATAGCAAACCAAGACAACTAAGATCAAAACAGATGCAACATATGACAAACATATATGACAAGGGATTCCATACATTCTACCTCAAGGCCTAGGAGAAAGCCATGTGTTTCCTTTTCTTTTTTTAACTTTAAATTAACATATTTCTTTTTTACCTCAGTTTTCCAATTTGAGAGGGGATCCTTGAAGGAGAGGAAACATTCTTGTTATATTTTTATTTTATTAATGAGTCATTTGATTGTGAGATGGGTGACTACATAAATATGACAAATACATAAACAATATCTACACCAATACTCCAGGGGCATTTAATATAAAAAGTGTACATTCATTAAAGTAAATATAAAAGAAAAACTAATATCTAAAAAAGATCCATGTAGTATCAACTTGGTATACTATATGATTAATTCATTCCTTAAATATCTAATTGAATGTAGATATTTTTCTTGAATGTTTCTAGCGATTGTGGTGACATCTTGAATCACTAATCATTTTATAGAGACAAGCCGATGAGCCAAAAATGTATTTAATAATTTGTGAATCACACACATACATTTGTTTTTTATACAAGGAAAGGAAGAATTTGCAAGGATTATCAGCTATTTACAAGGGCGTCAAACTGGTGGTCCACAGGCCGGATGCATCACATGCAGGCCATGCCCACCCCAGCTCCATGAAGGGGAAAAATGTCACGAAACATTACATGATGGCAACGTGACACCGCTAGTTGATACCCGTGAGCTATTAGGATATTCCTTCTTTCTTTAACAACTGTTAATACTGAAAACTCTTCTAAAAATAACTATTTACAAATTGTAAAAATATGTTGCCATCAAATGTTTTGCAAATTACAAAAATAATCTCATCTCTAAATATACTTTAAAGTAAAAGCAAAGGAATGGACATTGTACAAAATACCAGAAAATCTCAAGCATTATTATTTGAAGTGCTCATGAAAGTCATCTTAAAGATGGCTAGGATCCAGTGATTACGCTTATACTGATTTAATGATTATTTGGAAAGTTAATCAGCCAGAACAAGGGCAGGAAAAGAAACTGTAATGCTCAGTAAAAAGCTCTAGACAAATAAGCAGATAAAAAAAAACTCCACAATAAACTGACCTGGGAAAAATAGCACTGTCTATTGAAATGTACAACTACAGATGTTAGAGCAGGTGGCAGCAAGTAGCTGGTCTCAGAATGCTACTCAGAGCTGAATTTACTGAAGTGTTTTTTGGACAGGGAAGTGCCTGGTGATTCTAAAACTGTAATCTTGACTACAAAATAACAACAGCAACCACAATTGAGACACAGAAGCCAGCTGGGTGACTTTGGACCAATCACTCTTTCTCAGCCCAACTCACCTCACAGCACTGTTGTGGGGAAAATAGGAAGATTTATTCATAAAAATCATAAAACAAGGACAACGTGGTAAAAGGCAAAAGCAACCCATTTGTGGCTTGCTACCCAAAACCAACATGGATGTGACTGTGTAATCAACCTACCTAGGAGTTACTTTTAGGGAGCCTTTTTTTTTTTAATGCATGAATGCTGTTCTACATGCTACCTTTGTCATAAGTGTGGCATAAGCTGATCCTGAGTATATTTATTCAATGAAATGTTGTATTTTATTTAATACCCCTTCTTCTGATATACCTGTATTAAGTTGTAAACAAAACCAAATAGCTTTTTGATAATAACTTAAAAACAAAAAGCATATACATTTGATGGAAATTCGTTCCTTTGATCCTTCCATAGTACGTGTCCCAATTTGTTTGAGCAAACTAACAGATATCTCCTTCAAATGGTAGACTCCTCTCAGATTTCCTGTCTCTACAGGAAATCTGAGAGGAGATTGTGTTTATTATGGACAGAGACATAACAGTTACAGTTGTGTTTATTATGGACAGAGACAGATGCATAGGAATAACTGAATTTCTTTGCATTTTATAAAATGTATTGAAAGCTACAAAGTGACAAAAAGCACTATGATGTAAGTACTGCAAAACTGAAACAAACTAAATTGCTACCTCCCTATTTATTAACTTATGGTAGATTCTGTCCCAATGTGCTTGAAAAAAATGTCACCAAATAATTATTCAGTGCAACTCTTGGGGCAGCAAACACACATTTTTAAACATGATCTCCATACAAGGGATTTTCATATAATTGTTACATAGATGTTTAGAGGTATTTAGAGGCTGTATGCAACCTGTGGCTATTCACTACTGATATAATCATATATGTTAATTGATACAGTATTCAGTTCAATGAATTTCGGGGCAGTTTTGCATTCACTGTAAATACATGAAAGCAGTTGTGTTAAAAAGGAATTTATCACTTCAAGCATGCCAACAAACAAAGCTATACATTTATATAGCAAGAACTGAGTATTATCCATATATAGCTTGAAGGAGTGAAGTATGAATGCTCTTAAAACACATGTAAATCATAATTCTCACTTATAGATTGCTAAATGGTTATAAAGATGTCCAATACAATATATGCAAGACTTGAAATGAAATCAAAACCAAGAATATTTAAATGACTTTTAGGGCAATGCTAGTCCAGACTACAATATTCTTCTAAAAGGTTTCACTTAAGTCAAGTTTAACTCAATGGAACCTGTTCCTAGGAAAGGGTCCACACAGGACTGTGACATAAGAGTATCATCCCGTATTTACTTTTGTGGAAGTATCTCCTATCGAATTCCACAAAAATTGTGTTTTTTTCTGCCATAGAAAAAGAGGGAGAAACTCGGTTTCCTTAGAGATTAAACTCGGTAGGACAATTAAAGAAGAAACACAAAGAAAGGAAAACGGAGAAAAATTTCGCATCCCAACACACTCTCTGCCCTCTGGTGTTTCTCTCGGCGATTGACAGGCCATTTAATTTCCCTATAGGCTGCTGCGAGCAGAATTCGTGCTTCTGTCAAGAAGGGGGGGAAAGGAAGAGCCGCCCTTTTTAATATATATAAACCTCTGCAACTCGGGTTACGAGGCTTTCTCTCCCCCCCCCCGCCTGCTTTGATCTCAGAAGAAACGGGGAAACAACTTCTGCCTCGGTTTCTCGCCCCGACCAGTTAAACCAGCGTCTCCTGTTTGGCACCCTCCAGTCCAGGTGCCTCGGCCTAAAGCTCCTTGAAGGGCGCCTCAGGTTGGAAAACTGGAGCGGAGGGAAAAACTGCAAAATGCCCCGCCCATTTCTGACACTGGCTTGTACACTTTAGGGCGGGGGGGGGGAGAGGGAGGAGGAGGGTGTATCTCCAAACTTGGCAACTTTTAGACCAGACTCAGAATTCTCCTCAGCCACCCACAGCCTCCCTTCCGTTCTGGGAGTTGGAAGTCCACAAGTCTTAAAAGTGGCCAAGTTTGGAGAACTCTGGCTTTTTAGAGGGAACGCCAGTTGGGTGCTGTCACTTCGGAGAGATCATCGGCCGGTTTGTAGCTAAACGTCTATGGCGATTCTCAGTCATCCAGGTCCTGGTTGTCCCAAAGGTTCTTCTCTTCAGGAGGCAACTGGACTTTCTGTTTTTTCTTTGAAGACGTTTCGCTTCTCATCCAAGGAGCTTCTTCAGCTCTGACTGGATGGGTGTGTGTGTGGGGGGGGGGGGAATTGAAGGATTTATACTCTTTGCACCCAGCTGGTCATTTACATTCTTTTAACTAATGTCTAGTTGCCTCTTGAAAAAGCACCTTTGGGACTCTAGTTTGTAGCGCAGAATCAGCGTGTCGTCTGAACGTTCGGGATCCGGACTGCCTTGCAAACTTTCACTAACTACGAGGAGTTAAACACAAAACAGCGCGTCACACACACACACATAAAGACTTAAAACCAGCAAAACACACACACACACACACACAAAATGACTTAAAACCAGCAAAATACACACACACAAAATAATGACTTAAAACCAGCAAAACACACACACAAACACACACGACTTAAAACCAGCAACACACACACACACAAAATGACTTAAAACCAGCAAAATACACACACACAAAATAATGACTTAAAACCAGCAAAACACACACACACACACGACTTAAAACCAGCAACACACACACACACACAAAATGACTTAAAACCAGCAAAACACACACACACACACACACACACACAGACTTAAAACCAGTAACCCGGCCACTAAACCAGTCCAGAGGGCGCGATCTGCCTCTGGAGCCGTCCCACGTCTTCTTATGTGAAGTAAACTCCTCCCAGGGGCGGGCACCGGCGGGTGGCTCTCTCTCTCCTTTTCCGCCACCGGGAGGGAAGGTATCCAGACCGCCATGGTGACCGGGGCGCTGCTATTTTCTTCCTTCTCCCGTTTCCGGAGGGCTTGCCTCCCGCCTCTTCTCATCGGGCCCCGAAGAAGCTACAGCCAAGACGATGCGCTCTCCCAGTACTTGCACCGCAGCATCGTCCCCACTATGCATTATCAGAAGAGCCTGCCCCGGTAAGGAGCCTGGGGTGAAAGAGCAGTAGCGCTTGGTCTCTGGTCCCCGGGATTGTTGTCCTGTGGCCTTTCGGCTTCGATTCCCCACCACCACTAGCCAGCTTTGCTTGTTGGTGTCCTTCGATTGCCCTTCTGAAGTGGCCTTTGGTCCTCGCGTCCAATTCCCTCCCCCTCTTTCAAATAGGAAGTTATGAGGCAAGTCAGTTCTCTCACTCGCTGGGTTTGGGGGAAGCCGCGAAAAAAGCTTGTACTTGAGTTGCACACGAAAGCTCCAATTATCCAAATATCCAATTAAGATTTCCTTAGAAATCCATTCCTATAGCACTTGGCACAAACTCTTCAAAGAGCAACCATCACCATGTCCCAAAAGGCAACTGGACTTTTCTTGACTTTTTTCTTCCCTTTGAAAACGTTTGCTTCTCATCCAATCTTTCCATTCCCCACCCGAGCTTCTTGGATGAGAAGAGAAACGTTTTCAAAGGAAAGGGGGGGGAAAAACACCCCCAAGAAAGTCCAGTTGTCTCTTGGAAGAAGCACTCCTTTGGGTCTTCAAAGAGCACATAATTGGTTCCGTTCCATAACGGGTCTCTATGGGAAACAGGCTTATGGTTCGTAAGTGTCATGCTGGATAAGTGCAGTGATTTGATGAATGTCTTGCTTCGGGAATCAGGGAGCATTGACCAGTTGCCTTCTTAAGGTGAACTTGGAGAGGAGATAAATTTGGACAAATGGATTTAGCCATCATCTGAACTCTATAAGTGGGTCTTTTTGCTTCTGCCTTATCAGGAAGCCCCCACCCACCTTGTGGCTCATTCTATGGCCTGATATGTTGGGTGAGTGATGAGGATTGCCCTCCACTTTAGGAGGCAGCCTCTGTCACCCCACCTCATGGATCAGATAGTGTTGGGGAGTTCCCAATAGGAGAGTCCCTACTTTGATCCACTGCAGAGTTTGATTCATGGATGCAGAATATTGAAGAAAAGTGATCTGCCTACCAGCTGGGTGCCATTTTGCAGGGTAATATAGAAAAAATGTCTCCACCAATAGGTAAGTTGCTGTGCAGGATGGTGTAGTTACCTTCACCCTCTTCCCATGCAAACAGTTGACAGCAGCCAATAGGATCCCAGTCCCTAATGAGTCATCACCGTAATCCCTACTAAAATGCTGAATGTATATAGTAAAAGCCTTTGAACAAGATGGTACTTTGTAGAAATCCATAAGGAATACCTCTTTGCAGAACACTATTTGCCCGGAAATTAGTCATGTTTATGTTTTCTGAACTCAGTGATAAATGGAAAACTACACCTACATCATTTTTGAACCCAGATGTCTGATAGATTGCCAGAGACTCAAAACTGCATAGGATGCTAGTTCATCAGGGCAGTGGACATGTTCTGAGTCTTTCTTTCTTTCTTTTCTTTCTTTCTTTTATTAGATTTATATACTGCCCTACTCCCAAAGGACTCAGGGCGGTGAAGAGGCACAAAATAAAATACATAAATACAAAAGTTAAAAGATATAATTAAAACCAGATTAAATAATTTAGCCCAAGACAATTAAAAAATCCCAATAATTTAAAACAAATTAAAATTTCGATGTTTATCGATGAAATACTCATCGATGTTTCGATGAGTATTTGTGTGTTAGCTGTTTAATCCTCATTATGCAGTTTGGACATACATATATACATACATACATACATACATACATAGATACATACATTCTTGTTTAGTCATAGTCATAACATACCAATGATTTTCCTGCAGTTGTTAATAATCTGAGGCAGCAAGGTTAAACTTTTTTTTAACACACAGTACAGTCTGTATAATGTGTGACCTCAAAACAAAGATTTTAACTTGTCTTAATAGCTGTATTATGCTGATGCTAGGATATTCTGTGAACTCATGAGAGGGCAGGAATTGATTTTATTTTTACCCAATAAACTCTTGAGATACTAAGAGATAGTATGTTTCTCTTGTTTAATTCAACTCCAGATTAAGAGAATGTTCAGCAGTTGGATTGCTCACAAGACTAAGGTGAAATGTGAGTTATGGTAGTCTAAGTTACAGCACAACAAAGAGTTGTGTTAAGAGCTAAAAATGAGAAAGGGAAAATGCAAGAGCTTCATTGCAGTTGGTAATGAAAGAAGATCAGAATAAAATATGGTATGTAGGTGAAAGGGTAGTGCTAAAAGCAGGGCATGATTCTTATCACTGCTGTTCAGAGTTAAACATGTATACATTTTTAAAAATGTGTTGTGCCTTCAAGCCAGTTTTTGAATCCTGGCAGCTGCCTGGACTAGTCCCTGCAGTTTTCAAGAACTGACTCTATGTATCTTTATAATTGCTACTTAATGCCTTTGTACCTATTTGGTTGACTGTATGCATTGTTCGTTTCTAAATTGAGAGCCAGTTTGGTCTAGTGATTAAGGCACCAAGGTAGAAACCAGGAGACTGTGAGCTCTAGTCCTGCCTTAGGCCTGATGGCAGCTGGGTAACCTTGAGACAGTCACTCTTTCTCAGCCCTAAAAGAAGGCAATGACAAAACCACTTCCAAAAATGTTGCCAAGAAAATTTTAGGGACTAGTCCAGGCAGTCACCAAAAGAGTGAACAATGACTTGAAGAGGAAATTTTTAAAATCATCTTATTTAGGATTATTCTATTAAGGTCAAAGTGTACTATTTAGTTGTCTAAATAACAGTGAATTCAACCGTGCATACTTTGCACTTTTTTTTTATTGTTCCTGCTAAATGAGTAACCTACATATAGGTTACAGTGGCAAAAGAGATGAGAGTTCATCCAATATGCCTTAAATATTAACTTAAATGTTGATCCGGAAGCATTTGAGCCAGGTATACAGTATTCATTCCCTTCCTCCTATTTTCCATTCCCCAGTTGTTAATATGCAACAGTTTTTGATTAATTACCAGGCTCAATGCTCACTGGTTTATTTGGGGGATTGGAGTTTATTTATGCATTGTACTTCTGCAGAAATATCGATATAATTGTTTTAAATCTGGAGAGCATTTTTCCATGAAACAATTTCTTTATTATAGGTTCTGGTTAATAGAATATCACTTTAATTTTGTTTCTGCATTAATTTGCTTATTTCAAAATAGTTGAATGCTTGATATAAAAATGTATTTACTTAAATTTTAGCTAAAGCTTAATCTACCTGAGAGTATTATTAATAAATTATGCTTAGATATAAGTTATAGTGTCAGAGCTATTTTGGGGCTTGACCTTAAAAATTGCTTGACCATTTAATCTATCAGCATGTTTTTCTTGAGAGTTTGTGATAACATTTTTTAACCTCATAGACTCAATATTTTATTCCTCTTATTAGCTTGCCCATTCCAAAACTTGAAGATACAATTAGAAGATACCTGAATGCTCAGAAACCTCTTTTGGATGATGATCAATTCAGGTAGGAACAAGCTTCCATCTCTCTGATATCTTGTCCAGGTACCTTTCTCAGCCTGGTTGCCCTGAAGATGTGCTGCATTTTAGCTCCCATTCTCCTGACTATTGTTTGCGCTGACTGTATTAATCTAGGCCAGGGTTGTCAAACTCGATTTCATTGAGGGCCGCATCAGAGTTGTGTTTGACCTCGAGGGGCTGGAGGGGACGATAACCAGTGGTATGGCCATGGTCGGTGTGGCCAGCTCAATGTCACTCATCGAGGCTCTGTTTTCAGCCACGCCAACCTCCTGCAGTTCTCTGCCAGCAAAAGTGGAGCTCAGGGAGGCTGCACATAGCTTGCCCGGGCTCCTTTTCAGCCGTGACAGCCTCCTGCAGCCCTCTGCCAGCGAAAACAGAGCTCCCCAAGCTCCATTTTGGCTGGCAGAAACACCACAGGCCAGTCCTTCATTGTTTCCAGGACAGCCCCGGGCCAGATCTAAACCCCCATGGGCCAGATATGGCCTGTGGGCCTTGAGTTTGACATCTCTGACCTAGGCAGTCTCAGGAAAATCTTCTAGATAACACTGAAGGAAACTTCTCTTCCCTTTGCATTTCAGAACAGTTAACTCAAATGCAAATAGCAATAGCACTTATATACCACCCCATAGTGCTTTACAGCACTCTGTGGGTGGTTTACAATGTCAGCATATTGTCCCCAACAAACTGGGTTTTCATTTTACCGACTGGAAGGTAGGAAGGCTGAGTCAACATTGATCAAATTCCAGGCTGTGGGCAGAGCTTGCCTGCAATGCTGCATTCTAACCATTGTGCTACCAGGGTTCCTGCAACGTGGAAGTGATGATACTTTTTAATACATAGGTAGGAATTTCACAGGGATACGTGAGGAAGGGTCACACCTACTGGACAGACCAGATCAGAAAAACAATTCCACCAGGAGGCTAAAACCACATTTATTGAAATTGGCCATAGTAACAGACTCTAGCAAATCTGCTTTTGTTATTCCTGTTCCTTATACAAGTGAATTAGAGAGACATCTGGCTGAGCCTTTTTGAAATGTCATCTCATGGTACTGGATTTAAAACATGTTTTAGCCCTTTTTGCCTAGGTAATGGTTCTTGCATATCATAGTCAAGGTCATCTTCTTTATTCTGTACAATAAGGTTAGCAGAGCCTTATTATTCAGCAGCATACTTCACATTTTCACCCAAAGAACTGTATATATCAGAGAGATACACTAAATTTCTTTCTCTGTTTCTTTTTTAAATTTAGGAAAACCGAACGACTTGCTGGCAATTTTGAGAATGGCATTGGTAGAGAATTGCATGATCATTTGATTGCAAAGGACAAACAAAATAAACATACAAGTTATATTTCAGGTAGGAAAATGATCGTGAAATGTTGCTTACATTCCTGATGTCTTTTCCTCAAACTGCTCAATTAAGAATCCGTTTTAACCTGGCAGGATCTTCCTTTTCATTAACTGGACTGAGGCCACAGGTCCAGAACTGGCTTTGATGCTTGTTTACACCTTTGAACGGTTAACATTTCCTTTAAGCGTGTGCATGAAATGGAAAGTATGCTTCCTTTAAACCAGGAACAAATTTGTGTGTTCTAAATATTTTGTTGAACCCTTTCAGTTCATCCACAGTTCAACAAAACCAACAGCTGAACTGTTTTGGTTGTTCCATGTTTCAAGACAAAACTAAACCTGGAGTGATTTTGTGCAGTGAATAGGCCAAAGCTGTACAGATTACCTCTTCTCTCCATTCCTTGCCTTAGTAGCTCACAGCATGCCATATTCCTCTGGTATGCCCCATTTCCCCTTCTCTCCCTCCCTCCTTCTCTCCTTCCACGCACTGCATAACCTATCTTGCTATCTACCCACTCTCGTCTTCCCAGTGTCTTTTCTCCCCACACCACTGATGTCCTTGGATGTTCTGGACTGTTACCTCCTCTAACCACTTCTACACAGAAAATTATATTTATAGCCTGGCCATAACATTCAAAGCATTCATCTCAGTTTGGATTATCAGAAACATCTGTTCCACACATGGAATTTGTTGTCAAAGCTGAATGTGTGTCCTCAGAAAGATTGGGTTGGAATTAGTCTTAAGCTGCAAGCCTGGACCCTCAGAATAATTTCCAAGAGGACCTATAAGATACATTAGATTTCTTCTTCTGAATTTAGAGAATGGAAGAGAATACAATGGATTGATAGAACAAGCATCTCTTTTCCATATAGAATGTGCCAGGTTCAACTCTTAGCAACTTTAGGAGGAAAGTAGGGTGATCTAATTGCAATGCAATTACCTTGAATTCCTTTCAAGTAGTGAAAGAGGAAATGTGAAGGAAAGTTTTTTTGCTGCTGATAAAAAGATGTTTTATAGGTTATAGCAATGATTTTTAAAGTGGAGGGAATTTGGGCATAGTTTGGGGCTAGTGGAGCAATTTGTAAGTGCTTGGGAGTTGAGAATTCAGGTTGCTGCTGCAGAGATGCTTGTATAAAACAGCAGAACCTTGGCTTTGTGTGTGTGTGTGTGTGTGTGTGTGTGCAATGAAATTATTTGAGATAGGGAAATGGAGAAATTGGTTCAAACAATTGAAGAACCACTGTATTATAACTTTCACATACTCCCGATTCCATATGCCATTCTGAGAAATAAAATATACGGTCTGTAGAAAAAGAGTGATCATAATGACTTAATGACCATTACCAACAAAATATTAATCTATTGCAGGCTGCTAAACTTTATGGTTTGGGAAAAAAGAACAGTCAGGATGAGATAAAGAAAAGGAAACTTACTTCAGCAGATGGAGGAATACCAGAACATAAAGGAGACAGCAAAAATAAGACAAAATAAAAAATAGAAGAACAGCAAGGAAGAGAACATTTATAGAATTTAGATTAGTGAACTTAATTTACAGGTAATCCTTCACTTATGACTGTTCATTTAATAATGGATCAAAGTTACGACAGCTTTGGAAAAGGTGACTTATGACCTGTTCTACCTGTACTTTCACTTACAAACCTTGCACTACCCCTTGGTCACGTGATTGCAACTTGAATGCTTGTAACAGGCTCGCATTTATGACCGACTGCAGTCTCCTGAAGAGGATTTGTGACCTTACCAGATAGCAAAGTCTATTGACAAGCAAAGTCAATTGGGGAAGCCAGATTTTTTTAACAACTGATCATGTGATGAAGTGATCATGAATTGTGACTTGTTTTTGCTGATTTCTGTCATTGGAAAAGGTGGATTTAACAACTGCCTGGGCCACTTAATGACTGCCATAAAAATTATCGTAAAATTGGGTCCAACTTAATGTATGACTCCAGTGACTTACAATGGAAATTCTGGTCTCAATTCTGGTTGTATTTAGTCACCTCCTCGCCTTCCTATGTTTTCCTCTTCTTACATATAGGATATTGACATCTGGAAATGTACAGGTAGTCCTTGAGTTACGACTAGAATGAACAGGCTCAAAATGGTCATGTGCCCAATCCAATTTTACAACCATTTTTTGCAGTGGTTTGTTAAGAGAATGCTATGGTCATTAAGCAAATTCTCAAGGACAATCTGTGCCTAGGATAACAGAATGTTTGTATACCACACATCCATAATTAGTATAAAACTCACCACATTTGACTCTATTCTATTTCTCAGTTCTTGCTGAATCCTTTAGTAAAATAGTGATTCATTACATAGTACATAATCAAGACTCTGAATTAAATCATTGTGAATTTAAAATACTATCTGCCTCATGCTCTTTGCTTGAGTAGGCTGAGAAATGATTAGACGTTAAAACTTACCAAATTATAATCTTCCCTCTGAGTGAAAGAACAAAATATGCAGAACCAAATATGTATGCTACTCAAGTCATATAGAAAAGGAAAGAATTATACCATTGTTTCCCTTCCCATGTGGCCTATTTTTCTTCTATTTAAAATAAAATGCTGAACGATTTATTTGTTTAAATGAAATTTAGGAAGATAATTGTGAAGTATCTCTTTTGTTTCTGTGGACAATAAATAAACATCAGCCTACTAATGTTGACTGAGAGTAGGTGGTTACTTACAAGTGGAATATAAGTGGAAAATCCAAGGTAATTCTTGCAAATCAAAATCACACAAACTTACTGGGTTCTGTTTAATAGCACTAATTCTGTCTGTCTTAATTTGGAACAGAATTGGTGGGCTAAATGCACATTATTATTTGCTTATCAATGTTCTGCAGAGTCTAGGTTCTTGCATTGTAGACCTGTTTCTTGATAGCTAGTTTGCTGCTAACCTCTGTCACGAGCCTGTGAAAATTAAAAATTAGTAGCACAGCAATGTCACTTTTATACCAATGTATTTGTTTGAAGGTTCAGGCTCTGCAGCGGATTACCTTTCATTTCCTATTCACATTTATTTTGCAGTCCACATATTTGTGAAGAAATCCCAGTGTTTTTATGCCAAGTATAGAATTCAGTTACTTTAGTGGATAGATGGAAGCCAGGGATTAGAAAGTGAAATCTTTGCTGGGGAACTGAAACTTTTGGAGAGAAAAAAAAATGGAAAGAAAAGCACAGGAAAGAGCAGAAGCAACAAGCAAAAAGGTAAAAAAAGCTAGAGTGCGTTTGTATTTGTGGTTTTTTTTCCCATTGAAGACAAATGATAAATGGTCAAAGAGGGGAGCAAATTGTAAATGAGCATTGTATGCAAATGAATGCCCCATATTAAATTACTGTCAGGGAAGTTAACAGAAATTCTGTTTTCAGTTGTTACGAACCTGGAAACTTTTATACCGCATCCCACAGATCTTCATTAAATATGCTTTTAACTGGAGGTCCCTTATATAAGCATCCCATATTAATGATACTTGAAGAGCAGTGTGGGGGCCTAGTGATGAAAATGCTCGCCTCAGAGTCAGAAGGTTGAGAGTTCAATCCTAGGTAATGGCAGATGTTTCTCTCCCAGAGAGTAAAGAAAAAAATATCTGTTGCAAACTCTGCCTGGCATTATGAAGGGCAGTAAACAATCAGCTCCATCCAGTTGCCCTGACTCTACCCCAAATTAAGGAATGACAGGGTCCTAAACAGAGAGTTAATGATATTTGAACTTTACTTATAGTTGCTGCTTAATTTCAGGTCCCTGGTTTGACATGTATCTTCAGGCACGGGAACCCGTTATTCTTAACTTCAATCCATTCATGGCTTTAAGTCCTGACCCCAAACCTGAATACAACGATCAGCTTGTGAAAGCCACCAACGTGACTGTTGCTGCTTTACGTTTCTTGAAGACTCTTAGGGCAGGCATCTTAGAACCAGAGGTCTTTCATCTGAACCCGTCCAAGAGTGACACTCCAGGGTTCAAAAAGCTTATTCGATTTGTGCCTTCTTCTCTCTCATGGTTTGGTGCCTATATGGTGAATGCCTACCCACTAGACATGTCACAATACTTCAGACTTTTCAATTCCACCCGGCTGCCTAAACCCAAGAAAGACGAGCTGTTTACAGATGAGCATGCCAAGCATTTACTGGTGCTTAGAAATGGCCACTTCTATGTGTTTGATGTGATAGACCAAAATGGCAATATAGTGAAACCATCGGAAATTCAAGCCCATTTAAAATTCATCCTTTCAGACAATGCTCCAGTTCCAGCATTTCCTCTTCCTTATCTAACTACTGAAAATCGGGATACCTGGGCGACTCTGAGGCAGGAACTCCTTGACAATGGCAACAGGGAGGCCTTAAGGAAAGTGGATTCGGCCATATTCTGCCTGTGCCTTGATGATTTCCCAATTAAAGATGTCGACCATTTGTCTCGTACTATGCTCCATGGCGATGGCACGAACAGGTGGTACGACAAATCATTTAATCTTATTTTAGCGAAAGACGGCTCTGCAGCAATTCACTTTGAGCATGCTTGGGGAGATGGTGTGGCTGTGCTTAGGTTCCAAAATGAAGTCTTTAAACACAGCACTGAGACTCCTGTCGTTACTCCTCAGTCTCTGCCGGCTGCCTGTGATTCACACGGAGCTGTAGAGAAGCTGAATTTCAAACTGAACGATGCCTTAAAAGAAGGAATCACCAAAGCCAAGCAAAATTTTGATGCCACTGTGAAAACACTGACGCTGAAGGCCTTCCAATTTGAAAGAGGAGGCAAGGAATTCATAAAGACCCAGAAACTGAGTCCCGATGCCATAGTCCAGCTTGCCTTCCAGATGGCTTTTCTTAGGCAATATGGACAGACAGTTGCCACCTATGAATCTTGTAGCACAGCAGCATTCAAACACGGTCGCACTGAAACGATCCGGCCTGCTTCGGTTTACACAAAGGCGTGCTCAGAGGCACTAGTCAAGAGGCCGTCCAAGCACAATACTATGGAGCTACGCCAGATGATCACCGAGTGCTCCACGTATCATGGTCAACTCACAAAGGAAGCTGCTCTGGGTTAGTGATCTTCCTCCTTGCTTTCGCTTATATTGATGACAGTCCTTTTCTTAACATTTGAATTTCCTATGGATAACTTGTGTTCACAAGTGTGTGTGGAGCAATACAACTTTTTTTTAGTACGTGTTTCCCTGAAAATAAGACCCTGTCTTATATTTTTTTGAACCCTGAAATAAGCGCTTGGCCTTATTGCCATGTGCTCAAAAGCCTGATTGGGCTTATTATCAGGGGATGTTTTATTTTGGGGGAAACAGGGTAATTTAATCCAATTTCAAAATGTCATTTAGATGTGTTGAGTTCATTGATTGATTGATTCAGTTTAGATCCTGTCTCATTCCCTAGGAGGCTCATGACACTACAGTTATGTACCGAGATTACAAAATACTTCAATATAATATTTTGAGAAGCAAAAGTTATGCAAATTGGCAGCATGCCCTCCTCACTACCTGTTTGGATTGTTCCAGGTGCAGTGCAACATACAGCTGCCTGCAAAGACCATCCCCAAGCTACCACTGCTTCAGTACAGAACAGCTTGTGTGTTATCTGGCGCACAATACCTACCTTAACTGGTAGTTCTAATGACCATTATTGGAACTGACAATTTGGTTATTAAGCGAAGTCAAATTGCAACTGTACTTATGGTCTTACTTCAGTTTTTCTTGGCTTTGTAGACCCGTGAAGGTCATAAATGCAAGGGTTGGTTGCAAAGTTACTATTTCATGACTGTTATAGCTGTGAAAGTTGTTAAACAAGACAGTTGCTAAATGAGGACTACCCGTATTGATTTTGAAGGCTCTGCACTATCTGCCAGGAGGGTACAATTCAAAGTCTTTGTGTTTTTAATTAGGCTGTACACCGCCCTGAGTCCTTCGGGAGAAGGGCAGTATAGAAATAAAATAAATAAATAAATAAAAGTGCTGGTTTCGTCCCACGTATAAAGCTCTTTATGATTGGCACTTAGGTGTGTTCAGGAATTCCCTTTCCAATTGAGGTTGACCCATTTTGAGATATTCATCCTGGAAGAAACTGCTTATGGTGCCTCACCTTATAAAAGTGGGGGCGTGTGTGGATGGGACTAAGAACAAGAAGTGCTCATTTTCACATTTTCAGAAGATACTTCACTTTGGTGTATCTTCCTTCTGGAATTGACATCATTGCTAGTAGCTTTTTTGGAAACAGATTAAAATTGAATTATTGTAGAATAACCACCTCTGGGAGGTTAATACATATTTCTTTATAAAACATATACACTACTTCAAACCAGATGGTCTCCAGGCAATTTAGCTATATATCATACTATACCATACTACTATATCATATAATACAAATAAAACAATTAAAAAATAAGTATATTAATATAGTAAATCTAAATCCTACATGATTTCAGAATCAGTTCTGAAACTCCCTCTGGAAAAATAAACCCTTTACGATTTTTAGAAAGCAAAAGATGTTGCTTGTGTTTTATTGCTGCTGCTTTAATTTTTATACACTGGTATCCTTAACAGGAGCATATTAATCATTATATTGATACTGTTGCTTAGCACCAGCAGTCACTGGGTAATTAATAACTTTGAATAACATTAATAACAAAGAATAACATTTCAGATGGCATAAAGATTTCTGGGCTCTGAAAGATATTAATATAGCACTAGCAATAGCACTTAGACTTATATACTGCTTCAGGATGATTTACAGCCCTCTCTAAGAGGTTTACATTGTCAGCATATTGCCCCCAACAATCTGGGTCCTCATTTTACTGACCTCGGAAGAATGGAATGCTGATCCAACCTTGAGCCAGTCAGGATCGAACTGCAGACAGCTGGCAGTCAGCAGAATTAGCCTGCAGTACTGTATTCTAATCACTGCCCCACCACAGCTCTTATATAGTGGTGGAATTTATTTAAATAAATTATTTTAGTGCTTATTTAAATAAGATCACATAACCTTTTTTTTTTTTTACCACAATGGTTTTAATTTTGTGAAACAAATTAAGAGCAGCCTGTCATGTTTGACTTTGGAAGTGGCATAAAATATGATTTAGACACAAGTAGTGACTTTTTCAGAGCCACTCACTGTTGTATTTTTCTTGACAGGTCAGGGATTTGATCGTCACCTTTATGCACTACGGCGTGAAGCAGAATCCCAAGGAATTTCTTTGCCAGATCTTTACAAGGACAAAGCTTATGCCCTAATTAACCACAACATTCTCTCCACAAGTACTTTGAGCAGCTCAGCCGTATTCCTGGGTGGATTTGGGCCAGTGGTGCCTGATGGATTTGGCGTAGCTTATAGTATACACGATAACTGGATCGGGTGCAACGTTTCTGCTTATCCATCTAGGAATGCACCAGAATTCCTGCAGTGTGTGCACAAATCACTGGATGATATTTTTGATATTTTAGAAGGGAAACAAATTAGTAATTAAGATAGATCAGGACTGGCTTTCTTAAATGTGTGACATAACAAACTTCCTTTGGCTCAAGGTTAATGTTTTAGCTGGACCATGACCTGTTTATCCTTTTTAAAAATAACAGATTAAGTTCTGGAGAAAAAAAAGAAAGAATGTAAATAGGGTTAAAGAGCCGGCCCACTGGATTTTTACATTTGTCATGATTAAGTTGTTACACTGATTTTAATGCCTGTTCTCCAAATATGATTAAGGCCAGCTCCAACTCAGGGAGTGTAAACGGACTTCCAATTGTAAAAAAAAAGTGCTGTCTTTATTATCTATCAGCCAATAGAAGTTCTTGCAGTATAAGACTGTTTGATACATCACTTGAGTATTCTTTGCTAATATATCAGAGGTGGGTTTCAGCAGGTTCTGACCAGTTCTGGAGAACCGGTAGCGGAAATTTTGACTAGTTCAGAGAACTGGTAGTAAAAATTCTGACTGGCCCCGCCCACATCTATTCTCTGCCTCCCAAGTCTCAGCTGATCGGGAGGAAATGGGGATTTTGCAGTAACCTTCCCCTGGATTGGGGAGGGAATGGATATTTTACAGTATCCTTCCCCTGGAGTAGGGTGGGAATGGAGATTTTACAGTATCCTTCCCCTGCCACTCCCACCAAGCCACACCCATAGAACTGGTAGTAAAAAAATTTGAAACCCACCACTGTAATATATGTGTTTGATCAATTTTTAAATATACACAAACTAATTGTATCAAATATAGGAATAATGCTTGAGTGACATTTAGATAGCAATACCCCTTTTGCGAGATCTTGTGTTAAAAGATAATCCAATATTATAGATTTATTTTTGTAAAAGGAAAGAAATCTTGACTAGCATGCTTGTTGGAGCAGAAATGTTCACATCCTTCCAGAGTTCTGCCTTGTGACACTCAAGTGAAACTTTTGGAATCCTTACAACAAACAGCTAAAAGAATATTCAGTAAGGCAAGCAGCAAATTTACCAAAGAAGAAGAAGAAAAAAAAATCCTGAATGTAAAATGAAGGATTTTTCTCCATCTAGTCTCTTCCTTCACCAAAGATGGAAGAAAATGGAGAAAAATATTCAAAGGGAAAAATCTTGTAAAAATGCCCATTTTCTGTGTCTAGTAAACCAAAGTTAACAACTGCAGAGAATGATAGAATTGTGTAATTATAAGTGAAACTCTAGCTGAGACATTGGTCAGCAGGCATGGTGTTCATTGTAACTGAAAAAATGATACAGGATGCACAGTGTAGAAAAAAAAATCTCTCCCCAAATAAATGGGGTGGAAGTCGTAAAATGACTACTGTCAATGACTACTTCAGCTTCAACCGCAATAATACATGGGCAAACAATAGATACAAACTCAAAGTAAACTGCTTCAAACTTGATTGCAGAAAATACGAGTTCAGCAACAGAGTGGTCAATGCCTGGAACTCACTACCTGACTCTGTTGTTACATCCTCAAACCCCCAAAACTTTAACCTTAAACTGTCTACCGTGGACCTCACTCCATTCCTAAGAGGTCTGTAAGGGAGCGTGCATAAGCGCATCGGCATGCCTATTGTCCCTATCCTACTGTTCCCATTTATTTTTACTCATTTATTATGTATATACTTATACCTGCTTATACTTCTATGTTTATATGTTATGTTCTTACTTATACTTGTTTTCTCATACATGCTTGACAAACTAAATAAATAAAAATAAATAAATAAAAATAAAATAAAATAGCACACACGAAGGAATAACATGTAACATCTATATCTGCTCTGAAAGCTTAAAGGAAGATAATGCAGGTAGTCCTTGACTTACAACCACCTGGGGGCCAGGATTTCCATTGTTAAGCAAGGGGGTTGTTAAATGAGTCGCACCTGATTTTACATTTTTTGCTATGGTTAAATGAATCACTGCAGTTGTTAAGTGAATCACATGGTCATTAATTGAAGCTGGCTGGTAAGGTCGCAAATGGTAATCACGTGATCTTAAGATGCTACAACCCTCATAAATACATGCCAGTTGCCAATACCCAAATTTTGATCACATGACTGTGGGGAATGCTGTGATGGCCGTAAGTGTGAAGACCAGTCATAAGTCATTTTTCCCCCAGTTCTGTTGTAACTTCAAATGGTCATTAAATGAATGGTTGTTAAGGACTACCTGAAATACCAGTCTGATTGAGCTTCCAGCTGAAATGTATCCTGAAAATTTTCTGTTGAATAAATGTGACACATTTTATATGTATGTCATGGAGATTCTGCCATCCAGGTCATGGTTGTCCTAAAGGTGCTTTTCAAGAGACAACTGGACTTTGTTTTTTCTTTGAAGACATTTCACTTCCAGCCAGAGCTGAGAAGCTTCTTGAATGAGAAACAAGACATCTTCAAAGAAAAACAAATCCAGTTGCCTCTTGAAAAAACACCTTTGGGACATTTTATGTGAATATACATCTGTCTGATGTAGACAAGCAGTTCTTCCCTAGCAGTAGCTTATTTTCAGACTCTAGTTAAAAGCATCTACTCTTGGGTGCGGGGATGTCTGCATGCATTGTCATTCATGTGGATTACAATGTTTTCAGTTGTCTCCTCTCTTTTTGGAGCAGTGTGGTGGCTCAGTGGTTAAGACGCTGGGCTTGTTGGCTGGAAAGCCGGCAGCCCAGGTTCAAGACCTGAGTGTCAAGTAATAGGGTGAGTTCCCGTCCTCATCCAAGCTCCTGCCAACCTGGCAGTTCGAAAACATGTGAATGCAAGTAGATAAATAGGTACTACTTTGGTGGGAAGGTAACAGCACTCCGTGGCATCATGCTGGTCACATGACTGCAGAAATGTCTTTGGATAGCATTGGCTCAATGGCCTTGAAATGGAGATGAGCACCGCCTCCTATAGTCGGTAATGACTACTGGAGGGAAATCTGCAGGGAATCCTTTACCTCTCTTCATTGATAGTACATTTAAGGGTCACCCCCATCCTTACAATTCATCATTAAATATACAATAAAGTATATTTAACTTAGAAGCATCCAACACATTATTTTATTTCTAAGATACTCAGAATAATTTTGCTTTTCCTGATATATCAATGTATACTGTCTGCCTCTGTTAAAAATGCTACACCTACAGTGCTATATGTATCTATGTATTCTGAATAAAGCTCATTGGAATGGGATGAATTCCCATTCTTACTTGTTATGAGAAATGGAACTGAAATGTGAATTCTCAGTATATTAAATGGATATCTATTTGTAGACTGTTTTGTTCCAAGATAAGAACTGTGGTGTTAATTGCATGTATTTTTTCAGACAATAAAATAACAGCATGGATCTGGGCAAAAAATATCAAAAGTAATCATTTTATTTTGACTTTTGTGGATACAATTTAAATGACTTTGCTTAACAGAAAATTTTTGTTTTACCATAGAAGTTAACATTTGACAAACTTATGGGTAACTTCATAGATGCCAACAGATTCCTTTATTTTTTCATCATAGTCAGTCCAGTCCTGTAGAGTGAAACATGCCGTCTTAGCTCTATACAAGCTTTAATGAAGATACAGTATTATTGTTTCCAGTTAAGATGTAGGCGGTTGCTTGGAGGATAGCCTGCATTTCAGCAATATCTTCCCCCTCTCCCCATTTTATATATTAGGCAAATCCTAATATATTAGGCCAAACCAAATATAATTTGATTTCAGGTTTTTTCATATATTTAAAAGAAAAAGGTTTTAGCATGTCTTTAAATTTGAAGAGATCATCCTCAATCTGGATGATTATCATGCCAAGAACGGACCTTGAAAATGCAATTTATAGTTGAGGAAAACTATCATTGAATGAAAAAAAATATCTCCAAGAAGATTAGTTGAGATTATTTTGCTCTGAGAAGGCCAAATTAGAAGGAGTGCTTGCAACATAGGATTTCTAACATTGTTATTGAGACAATCCTCAACTTACAATTCTTTAACAAGGGTTTGAAATTAAGACAGCCTTAGAAAAAGTGATTTATGATTGATTCTTGAAGTTATGACTCTCCTACCCTGATTGCAAGTCAGATGATTGAAAATGAGCTTGCATTTATGCAATTTGTACTTTCCTAGCTGGCTTCCAACAAGCAAAGTCAATTGGGGAAGCCAGATGTGCTTAATGATGGCATGAATTACTTAATTCATTAATATGCTTTGCTTAATAACAATGGCAAAATGATAATAAAATTGGGTACAGTCACAGGATGATTCATTTAATGATTCATTTAGTGCCTGAAATTCTGATCTTAATTGTGGTTTTAAGTCAAGGACTATCTGTACTTCTGTCCTGACAGCAGCCAGGTTCAAGCAGAGGTTTAGGAAAGAAGAGAAAATATCTACTTTCTAGATATTTTGAACTACAATTCTCATTAGCACATTTGTTATCCAAAACATCTAGGTACCAAACTGTTTTATCTCAAACTAGTGTCTGGAACAGAGATGTACGATATTTGATAACCATATTTCTGGTATGGATAATTTAATTTTTAAACTATGATTTCAATATGAAGATCCTGTTCTAACACAATGGAAAGGCATCAGGCTAGACGTGTCTAATATAAAAGATATAATATATCCTTGGACCTTTAAGAATTGTCCTGCTTGCCCAGTCTTTCTTAGTTTCTCATTTAACAAGCTGCAATTAATCAGCATAACTTGGATAGCTGTAAAATTGGACCAGGATATTTTGTGAGGAGTAACTATTAATCCTTAGATTCAATGTTAGCGTCAGATTGGTGATACCTTCAAATACCAGTAACAGGGAATAGAAGTAGGAGAAAGGAGTATCTCTTCCTTCTGCCAGGAGACATCTGGTTGGCCACTATGAAAATGTTGATCTAAGGTGGACCTTAGGTGGTCCAGCAGCACTAATCTTATATGAGCCTGTTTTAAGATTTGTACGCTATAGACCGCAAGGTTATTTGAACCACAAATATGAAGACTCTACCTTTTCCAGTAAGTTGATTTCATCGAAAGATGTGCCAGACTCAGCACCATTTGCAGCAAACCCTGCCTACAAATAATTTAAAAGCACCTGTTAGAGACACATTATATCTGAGGTAAAATACTGTTCTTTATCTGCATCTATGCAGCTACAACACCTGTAGTGGATCAGAATTCCTGTCTGATTTAACACCAACCCTTCATCCAAACAAATTCAGCAGGTTCCCTGCTACATATGAGCAATAAAGCCATAATCAAGAATTCCAAAGTTAAGATACCTAACAATGTTTTCCCTATCTTGTGATTCTAATTATGTGTGTTTAAGTTTGCACAGAACAAACTTCAAATCACATTAATGTTTAGGTGCAAACTTACCAGCTGTTAACTCTTTATCCTATGGTTGTGTGAACTAGCGCCAAAAGAAACTGTGTGCTCAAGAACAAGTTATGCAATCACTTGGGTTTAACAGGCAGGCCTTTCAAAAAAGAGACTCTTGAGAACTTGCCTGTGGTTGAAAATCCACGGGTTCAAGGCCACGACACTCAAATTCCACTATTGTCTTAAAGGTCTCATTGTCTTCGGCCTAGAATTCAGCCAAAAGAATACTTAGCTTTTTTTTAAACAAAAGAATAAAGACAAGCAGGAAGAAAGAGAACATGTTTCTCAAGACACAGTGTAATATTACAAGGAATATAATGTATGTTGTTTGTAAATCTCTAGAGAAAATTTCAATTAAAATAGGGAAAACATTCAAGCATGAATGACAGAAAAATAATCAATCCCTGTATATATTGCTGCCTTTAAGTCAAATAACGGGAAATGGAATTTCTGCTAAAAGTTCACCCTTTCCATAAAATACAAATAAAATGAACTTACATTATAAGGCTTAATTGTCTGACTTAAGATATCTGAAAAAGAAAAGAAAAAAGAAAAACATATCATTGAAGCAAAGAAAGGTATAACTCACAGGTTACAGAAATATTTAGATATGAATGGATTCAGGGTCAGTCATGTGCTAGATTTCACCTTTAAAATTTAGTTTTAAATGTTTAAGCACTATGTCATACTAGATGCATTTCAGCAAGTCATAGCATGTGGCCTACCTAATCTAGGCTCCAAAACTAAGCAGGGTTGGGACTTTTAGGCCAGGGGTCCCCAACGCCTAGGCCGCAGCCCATTGGTGGGCTGCAGCCTGTTCGGAACTGGGCCGTGTAAGTAGTGGGGGAGTGAGCACACATCCACAAAGTTGCATTTCTGAAAGTGGCACACATGAGCATGCGTGAAATCATCCCCTCCCCCCACCCCACTGCCGCCAGTCCACTGAGCCAGAAAGTTTGGAGACCACTATTTTAGGCCCTATTGGGGAGTCAGACAGCAGAAACAGGCTCAACTCAGGGGTGTCTTTAGGTATCTGTTAAAAAAACATCTAATCTGTATAGTCTAGGTTAATTTCCTTAGAAATATTTGTGCCCTTTGTAATATTCTCTACTAACAATAAGGATAATACTGGTCAGTTGTGACACATTTGGACCAGTTTTACTCTAAGAGGAATGCAGAACACATATAGATACATTTGCATTACATAAATATTGGACGCAACAAATACTGTCCTTTCCCCCCATTGCCACTGCCAGCAACAACGAATTTTCAGGCTAACCCATCTTTCACAATAGAGATCTGCTGATTTGCTGATTTTTGTTTGGCATAGCTTGTTTTATGGAGAAGATTATTTCTTTCTCCATTCTGCAAAAGATGTATAGGCAATTATAGAGGGGAAGAAGGAGTGGGAGGAATGTTTTCCTATTAGTTTAATACAGTATCGTAACCTGAGTTCTCTATCTAGGGCGGGGGTGTCTGATTGTGGCAACTTTAAGACTTGTGGACTTCAACTCCCAGAAATTGAAGTTGAGTTCACCTTGATGAGGAATTCTGGGAGTTGAAGTCCACAGGTTTTAAAGTTGCCAAGGTTGGCCATCCGTAATCTAGGGGATAGATGTATAAAAAACTCCCTTACCTATTGAGTTTTCTCGGGAACACAACTTGCATTTCTGCACCATTGTGGCACTTCCCCGGCCTCCTTTCAGAGGATGGCTGTCCTAAACAGAATTTCAAAAGAAAACATCAGCCGCCAATCTCAAGATCTCCAGTGGAGAGGACACTACAATAAATAAAGTCCTTTTTCTCAAGATCCATATCTTCTAATGAAAGTCTCTTTTCTTTTAGATTAAGAATGTTATGCAAACACTTAGCAAAGTTAGCAGGGAATACAGTAGTTCAGAATACTTATCTAACAGAGATATTTTTGCTAAACATCTTTAGCAAAATCAGAGACATTATTAAATCTTTTGTTTAAAGAAAAATCTAATTTGCACTGCTAATTAAGTTTACAATCCTAATTAAGTGATTGAACTATATATGTGACTATAAAAATATATTGCCAATGGAAATATTGGTATTAAAAGAATATAGGTGAGGAATCTTTGCATATTCTCCCATGAAATAAATAAAATATCCATATTATTTAGAAAAATGAGCAGAATTCTAGAAATAATGATAGTGAATGCTTGCATATAATCAAGACTCATATAGTCAATACCCTAGATACAATCTAGAAATAAGGTGCTTTCCAATTCTAATTTCCTAGAAATGTTTTGGATAGCTCCTGTCACTGACAGGACAAGTGTGATATCATAAACTTCATGGTGCCACTGCCCAAATAATATGAATTATATACCATAAATCATTTGCATCATGACATGCCTGGTGCCAACTATATCTTATATAATTTGTTTTGAAACTTACCATTAATCGTAGATATTGCCATTTTTCTGAAACCTCACTACAGTTTCCACATTTAAGCTGGAAAATAAAAGGAAAACAAATGCAAACTAAATATATTGAATGGAATCCAACAACACAATAATCAAATGTTTAAATTTAAACATTTAAACATCTGGATGGAGAGGTGTTTGGGGTTTTGGGCCAAATGATGGGGAAAGACCATCTTTGTTTAATTAATGGAATTGGCCTCCCATATTCAGAGATGGTTTACAATTTGGGGCCCTCCTAAAGTCATAGCTCCTCCTCAATTAACAAGTGGTAGCTGTGGCTTGGAGGGCTTTTGCACAAGTACCTCTTCTGCCATAACTGCATCCATTCCTGGCTTACAAGGTCCTTCTCAGACACTAATATCTTAACAACCTTCCCTTTAAATTCCTGTGGTGTCCTTTTACATAGGAATGCCTTTAAAGAACATTCAGAAGCTGCAGCTGGTACAGAATGGTCAGTTATTGGTATATTCAGACATAGGGAGTGGGGCATTGTTTGGGGAGCTACAACTGTTACTAAATTGATTCACGGGTGGGGATGTCACTTTTAAAGCCATATTTGTCTCTGGCTTTAGTCACTGCCTGAGATATTCTGCCCACCTCACCAGATCAGAGTCAACTTCTTCTTGTAGAAGATTATTTATTTATTTATTAGTCGCATTTTTATGCCGCCCAACTCCCGAGGGACTCTGGGCGGCTAACAACAAAGAATAAAACAATGTGAACAATATCCCATACAAAAGTTTAAAAAGAAAACATTAAAACCCATACACTCCAATTCGTGGCCGGGTCTCGCAGAATCACCGTAGCGAGATCAACAACCTCAGGCCTGCCGGAAGAGCCAAGTTTTCACCGCTTTCCGGAAGGCCAGTAGGGTGGGGGCAGTCTGGACCTCAGGGGATAATTGGTTCCAGAGAGCCGGGGCAGAGAAGGCCCTCCCCCGCGGGCCCGCCAGCCGACATTGTTTAGCTGACGGGACCCGGAGGAGACCGACTCTGTGGGATCTTACTGGTCGTTGGGAACTATGCGGTAGAAGGTGGTCTCAAAGATAGCCTGGCCCTGAGCCATGTAGGGTTTTAAAGGTAATAACCAACACCTTGAATTGCTCCTGGAGACCGATAGAGAGCCAGTGCAGCTCGCCGAGAATTGGTGTAATGTGGGTGTATCTAGGTGCACCCACAATAGCTCGCGCGGCTGCATTCTGGACAAACTGTAGTCTCCGAACACTTTTCAAGGGTAGCCTCATGTAGAGCGTGTTGCAATAGTCCAACTGTGAGGTGACAAGGGCATGAGTGACTGTGAGGAGAGCCTCCTGATCCAAGTAGGGTCGCAATTGGTGCACCAGACGAACCTGTGCAAAGGTCCCCCTAGCTACAGCTGTCAGATATTGTTCCAATCTCAGCTGTGAGTCTAGGAAGACACCCAAATGGCTTATCAAGACCAGAAGGTCCCATTAAAGCTGCTAAATAGAAATCAGCAAACAATATTACAATAGTGTGATGGGGCAGCTGAAGAAATTTCCAGGAACTATACCAGCTATGGTGAACCAAAACACAATTTGCAACACTACCATAATCTAACAGCCTAGGCTCATTCAGTGGCTTTGATTCAAAGCCACTGCGTTGCACCCAAACATTAATATGTAGATGTTGAAGCGGTATGACTGAGGATGGCTAGAACCAACATGCCTACTGCCCCTGTCCTGCTGTCTCCATTTATTTGTATCCTTATCCATTTATACTTATATCTGTTATCTTATACGTGTTTGACAAATAAATAAATAAAAGTAACAAACTGGATATGAAGAGAATATCGTTATGCATTTGCTTTTTAAAAGATAGGTCACTTTATAATCCATGCCACCGGGCTAACCTTGGCTAATTTACTTAATTCATGGGTGTCCCCAAGGTGCTTTTTCAAGGGGCAACTGGACTTTCTTGGTTTTTCTTTGAAGACGTTTCGCTTCTCATCCAAGAAGCTTCTTCAGCTCTGACTGGATAATGGGGAATGGAAGCGAAACCACGACCTGGATGACTGAGAACCTCCACAGAGATTTAATCATGTGTGTGTGTGTGTGTGTGTTGCATTTTGCGGGTGTCAGCCTGTTTCCCGAAGACCTACCTTCAGATACCATCGAAAATCCTCCCCCACCGGCCGGAGGTTTGTAATGTTTTCTAAAGTCGCTTTGAACTGCAACCCGATTTTCTGCAAGGAAGAACGTCACCCGAAACCGGTTAGAGGCGCTGGGAAGACAATCCCCGCCAACCTCAAGGCACGCCCGGGCGAGCCGCCTCTTCTTACCCCCATGGCCCGAAGGGGAACGAAAGGAGTCGAGCTTCAGGAGAGCCGAGCCGAACCGAGCCGGGTCGGGCAGAAAAGATCTCTGCTCCTCCCTTCCCGCGAACCAAGGCACGCGAAACTCCACAGATCTCAAAGCGAAATCGACCGCGGACGCCAACTGGGCAGGCGCTCCTCAACCTTCGCGAGACTTGAGTTTCGCCTTATCCGGGGAAACGGAGGGGAGAGGCGGAGGGCGGCCCTCAAAAGGGGCTGGGGGGGCAGTTATCCCGCTTTAAAGAGACCCCTTGTGATCCCAGAACCCGTGATCGGCTTCTAGAAGCGATCATTTATCTCGATCCACACATGCATCCCTAAAGGCAGGCCGCCTCAGTTTTGTATTCGATTCGCGAGGCTCGATGGCAAAACGAGGCGTCGATTGAACTCGGTTTAACTCCGCTGGCGCCCCGAAATAGGTTTCGAGGGCGGGCATTTTGGGACTATTCTGGAGTTTTTTTGACAGTTGGGTCTGCAAAAATCCGGCCGATCAAATGCTGCCCTCTAACGGCAGCCTGACGTTTTGCAGCGTGGAAGCGGGAGCCCTGCCGGACCTTTAGATCAATTTCTCAACCTTGATAGCTTGACATCCAGGTCATGGTTGTCTTTGAAGACGTTTCGCTTCTCATCCAAGAAGCTTCTTCAGCTCTGACAGGATAGTGGGGAATGGAGTATAAATCCTTCCATTCCCCACTATCCTGTCAGAGCTGAAGAAACTTCTTGGATGAGAAGTGAAACATCTTCAAAGAAAAAACAAGACCAGTTGCCTCCTGAAAAAGCACCTTTGGGATAGATCCGTGAAGGTTACAGTACTTGAAAGGCGATTCCACAGTTCAAAAGACTGTTAAGCTTTAAACAGGGAACTGAAGAAATTTAAGGGTGCCTTTGGCTGGGATAGTATGCTTTTACCTAGCTTTTCTTCTAGGTCAGGGACCTCCAAACCTGGCAACTTTAAGACTTCTGGGAGTTGAAGCCCACAAGTCTTAAAGTTTGGAGAATCCTAACCTAGGTCATTCCTCCCAACCCTGGGTGGTTTTCAAATGTGTGAATTTCCAATTCCTAGAGCATGGCAGTTGCCATTTGTGTATGTCTGTAATTTGGATGCCACCCATCTTGTAGTCATGCGACTGGTTATCTTCCCCCGACAGTGAGCCACAAATCAAAGTGGAAGAACCAGAATTTTGAAATGCATTGAGTTAGTATCCGCTTTGATACAGGTATTCCTCAACTTACAACAGTTCATTTAGTGATTGTTCAAAGTTTTAATGACACACAAAAAGACTTATGACCATTGTTCATACTTACGACCATTGCAGTATCTCTATGGTCACATGATCAAAATTCAGATGTTTGGCAATTGGTTCATAGTTATGAAGGGTCATATGATCCCCTTTTTCAACCTTCTGATATGCAAAGTCAATGTGGGAGCCAGATTCACTTAACAACTGTGGCAAGGTTGTAAAACAAGGCAAAATTCATGTAAATGTCTCACCTAGCAATATAAATTCTGAGCTCCATTATGGTCGTAAATTGAGGACTACCTGTAACTGGCAGAGCACACATACACACACCTCCAAACAACATTAGATGATTCATGTTATTTAAAGCTCAGGAAAAGAATTTCTGCTATTAAAATTCCCCTTCTAGTGGTGACAGTAGCAAGAAAATTGGCTTTATGCATACAAAACAGTGATCATACACTATTCTAAATTTAGACCACCAGGATTATTGGAAGGAAAAAAGCAAGATTCATTTACTTATAAATAATCCTATATAAGGATACCAATTCATTTAAGTTGTAAACAGTAGCAATGCTGTTATTTTACAAGTACTTGATTTTATTAAAATATACAAAATCAAATCGAAACCAAATACTAGTAGCACACTATGTGTGCATATATCATGCAGATGTGGCACACACTGATTTTTGTGGTCTCTAACACCATTCCCCAGTTTTATGTGAAATGTTACAATCTATCATCTGATCATTGTTTAAACCTTCATTGCCAAAAACAAAAAAAGCCCACCTACTCCTTTCTTTTTTAGGTGCCATATGTAGACAAAACTTGAATATACAATAAATGGGTCAAAGTACTCATTTGATTCAATAGGAAACTTGGAATTTCAAATAGATTATTAAGGCAAAGAAAAAAAAATTGGGAGGAAACTCGACAAGTTGAGGTGATGCTAAGTTATTGATGATTTGGTAAGTTGTTCTAATAAACATATTGAACTATGGCCAGAAACTAGGATGAATGTGGAACTATGTTCCAGTGAACTGCTGCAGATTACTGGCCTCTAATAAACGACAGCAGCACCATTGCTATTTTATTTATCTTATTTTTAACTACTTAATACAAAATAATTATCTAATTCTTATTCCTAGTAAGAATTTGTTACATTAAAAATGCAACCCAATAATGTGTATCACCATAAAATACTGGTCTGTATAGTTGCACCTATTCCTTAAGATATGCAAATATCTTACTTAATCACTTGTTCTGACTTATGGAAACTCTGCTTTCTTCCACTGTATTTCGAAGAGAGCAAAAATCCATGGACATACACAGTTCTTGAACATACTAGTTACTTAACTTTCTTCACAAGAGATGCTAAAAGAATAATTATGTACATATTTAGATGAAAGTGTTGACTCTTGTTATATTACCAATCCCCTCAAGTTCATGCAAACATAAGGAACATAAAACAGCCCATTCCTAAAATATGAATCTTGTTCAACAAAGACTTTCTAAATAAAAAGAAAAAAGTCTTAGTTTTTATTAAATCACTCTGTATAAAAACAGACATATATAAACATTATCCAAGATACGGAATGAAAAGAATCCCACCCCAAAAAACTTTATACAAATTTAGATCCACACAATTTAAATTGGTTTAATCTTGAAATGTAATCCAATGAGACTGAAGACTAAACACTTGAGATCTTGGACGAGATAATAAAACACTCTTAGACCTTCTGGATCCCTGGGGAGCAAAGTACAAAAAAAACACATAGTTAAAAGTAAGAAACTTTTGACATCAAAATCATTACCCTCAGAGAACTTCCAGGCCATCAAAATGTCAAACAACTTTTAAAAGCACCGTGAAATTGTCCTGCCCTCATTTTTCATTTTTAGTAAATAAAAAATACTTTTTAAATACTAAATACTTTAAACACTTTTTAATACTAAAAAAAATACTACAAATTAATGTATTACTAATATGAATTCCTCTAGTTCTTGAACCAGCAGAAACGTATTTAATAACAAGTCAGTGGGGCAATATATATACTGTAAATCGCCGGCATGATGCTTAAATAGTACTTTGTGAATCATTGATCAGGCACACAAAAACAGAAGCCTCTATGGAAATATCCCACCCAAAATGGCCATAGAATGCAATTTGCAGACACTGAAAGGTGGAGGCATGGCCAGAACAATACCAACCAGCCAAGAGGATTTTGGCAGATGCCAGCCCCTTAGACTTCTCTCCCTTGTGTGTTGAGAAAATGGAAACACTTATTTTAAAATGGGAAAAGCTAAAGCCTAATTTATGCTGCTTCCAAAGAGAGTGGGAATTACACAAAATCAGCATAAGGGCATGTGCTTTAAAAATGGAGAGTACAATATCTTCACATCATGATTAGTGGGACACGAAGAAGAGCTCTTATTTTCCACTGAGGTACACTGCATTGTTTATAAAGGCATTCAAAACAAGGCAGCTAGGATACGCTTTCATTGCTTCTGCTCTTCCTGTATCCTAAACTGGTATCATGTGATTGCTGAACTCACAGCTTTGATTCCTCTGATTCCCATTGTCTTGGAGAGATCAAATCACAATATATCAATTCTCTACAATGCTAACCTAATAAATGCAAAGAGGCGACGAACATATTATTCACTCTTCAAACAGCACTTACTTGGACTGATTCACGTCAATAAGAGAACCGATTTTTGATGTTGTGAAAGAGATATGTTCATCCCCAATCACAATTTCAAGCTCCTAGAAATAAATAAAATAAAACAACATACATTTAGGATGGATTACCATATTTATGAAGCTTGAATTTCTGTTCTCATATAACATCCATGATTATTCAAGCCCAAAGCAAGATATTCTACCTGCAAAAACAAATATTTATATTCAGCTATTTAAGGGGCTGTAGCCACTTCTTAGCAGAAAGAGCAATCTTAACCACATATTTATACTGATGGAGTTAACAAGTTAACATTACCAGAAATGCAAGGTTTATGTTGGGTGGGTTGGATGCAAATAAATAAGACTGGGATTTTTGTTTGTATTTGGGAGATTTTATTCAACTTTACATCTCTTAGCAGTCAAAAGGACCCTACACCCACTTCCTAGCCTAACCTTCCTCCAGATACCTTGGCCTTCCAACTCCAAGAATTCTTTAGTCAACTTAACTATTGCTGGGAATTCTTGAAGTTGCTTCACATATCTGGAGGGGTACCTGATTGCAACTATAACCTCATCTAGATTGATCTCTTACAGAGTGCAGGCTGTGCACAAATATATAGATTTAAAACATCTGTATGATAAATAGAAAATCTACTAACCTGCCGACCAACTCTATCTGGTGGAGGCCACAATGCATCATCTTCTTTTGTAATTTCACTGTCATCAATGATCCTCTTTAATTCTTCCATCACACTTTTATGTACGTAGGCCTAGAAACAGTGTAGAATGTTAGCATGATTCTGCCATTTTTGAAAAAAGAACATAAATGATTCATTTCTCTTCTTTTCCATTTATACAAATATCCATCTGAAGAATTCAGAAGGAAAAAAATCCAGGATGGGTACATTTGTACAATATAGTCAACTGAGAGGGATTTTACATAGAAACTTAAAACAAGTAGCAAATGAATGATTAATTTTCTGCATTCTCAAAATCATGGTCCAAGTAAAGAAATAGTTCTGAAATATCATAAGTTTATTTACTACTCAGATATACTGAAACAGTCCACTTACTTCTTTTCTGATCATGACATCATTTTTGTAATTACTGTTATTTGCATATCTCAGTTTACCTGTTGAAAAAAGATTACACTGAACATTACAAGAAAAGCGTAAACAAAAGAGCATTTCATTTAATTTCAGTTCGCTGCAATATAACATATTGATTATAGTTCCACAAATTAAGCAAAGAACAAGGAAGTGTAAGCAGTTGCACTCAAGCCAGTGAAAAAGGATTACTGGTGCACAGTTTCCTCAAAACTCTTAATTTCTGAGGTCCTTGCTCCCCTTTAACTACTGTAAGCAATGTTTAGTTATGCTGATTCTGCTGTTATTCTAAGATCAAAATTTATAGGTAGGCTTCACTCAAGTGCAAGGAAACTGTTCTGGATGCTATTGAAATGGACACTTTCCTACTAAGCTAACCAGTCCAGGGGTTGATGATGAAGAGTTTGGCTACTTAGTGATTCCAGGAACAGTAATTATTTTTTTCCAATGTGTATTCTTATTTGATCCTTTCCTTATCTCGGAATCCGTTGCTGCATTTGGATTCCTACAAAAACGTTTCATATCCTGCTCTCCTTCAAGTAATGAGCAATTTAGCTTTAATCCCCGCATAAGCAACTCATTTTTTATTCGACCACAATAACCTATGAGATCCCCTTTGCTCATCTTCTCTCTCCAGAAGCTACAATTGCAACCTGTCAGAGCCCAACCTAATATGAGAAAATTCCGCCGATCGTCCTAACACAGCCCAGGTGCCGTCTCGTATAAACCTCAGCAAACACCAACCTCTCCTTCCTCCACCGGGTCCCCTCCTCCCATCCGATTCACCGGCACAAGCAAGATCTATTCTTCCCCCCGCAAACATCTCCCCATCCTCTCCCGCCCCTCGACCCCCCCGCCTCTTGCTCCGGGACCGACAAACACGGGGAGCCTCACCGTCAGGACGGAACTCGAATTCGAGAAACTCATGGCCAAACTTGCCCTTGTGCCCAACGTAGTAGCGCAAATAGAAATCGCTCGCCATGATCGAAGCGCTCCCGCCGGGGAAACCACCATGCACTGCGCACGGCAAAGCTTAGCTTATACGAAGGGGCGCCCGAAATAGACGTCATCAACCGGAAGAGTCGCACAAGAGGATTCGCCTTGCCTCTCCTTCTTTTTCGCATGCGCAAATAGTGGGTTCCATAGATTTATACTATGTAGAGGCGCGCGTCGCTCGACCCGTTAGAGTACTTCGGGTTTAGGAGACCCGTTTGTCTTTCAATAAGAAATTCCATGACTTTTCACTACAGAGTGAACAATGCCGGAAACGGTTACTGCGACTAATGCGGAACCATCATCAGTAATTGGAGAACTAAGCAACTAAAATAAGTGCCTGATTCCCCGACTCTTTTTCAAGCCAATTGGTTGACTCTTTTTCAAGCCAATTGGTTGAGACTGGATGTAGGAAATCCGAACTGTAGCCTCTCCATCAAACTGGAGCAAGCAGAGATCCCAATTGAAGAGAATATTGGATTATTTTAGTTACTTTAGCTACCAAAAGGTATATGTTTTAAGGATGTTAAGAGATTGCATCTCTTGAAGTTGCCAGCAATCTATAACAGTTTATGTCCTTATGCCTACAACAGATTTCAGTCTTATAACTAGCCAATTGGCTGATACAAAGAAAGTTAGGTAGCATGGTTGGTCCTGGATTTTACGGTACTTTATGGGAGATCTTCAGGGCATTTTAAGATGGTAAAAGGTTAGAGACAGTCTTGTCTAGTGGTTAAGGCACCAGTGTTACAGGTGTTATGTTTACCTTATACGCAGCTCTTATCATTTCTCTCTATTGTATTTGTTTCCTGTATCACATTGCTATTCTATGATTCATACCTGTTGTATTCTCACTCTCTAGGATGATGGCTCAGGGGTGAAATGTAAAATTTGTTACTACCGGTTCTGTGGGTGTGGCTTGGTGGTGGGGATAATGTGACTTGGTGGGTGTGGCCAACTTTTTTTTTTTTTTAAACTTTTCAAAGCATTTTTTCTAATGCTTTGAAAAGCCTCTGCCGATCAGGCAACTCAGTTGGGATCGTCAGAGACTTTTCAAAGCAATTTTTTACCACCTCTTCAGCCAAGAGGTTGCAGAAAAAAATGCTTTGAAAAGCTCTGACGATCCCAGCTGAGCCGCGCAATCATCAGAGGCTTTTTTTTTTTTACTTTTAAAAGCATTTTGTTTGTCGGAAGAGGTTATAGAAAAAATGCTTTTAAAAGTAAAAAAAAAAAAAAGCCTCTGATGATCCTGTGGCTCAGCTGGGCATAGTGGGGGGGGGGGGAGGGATTTTTGCTACCTGTTCTCCGAACCACCTGCCGCCATCACTACCGGATTGGGCAATCCGGTCCGAACTGGGAGCATTTCACCCCTGTGATGGCTTCTGAAAAGTGATGGCTTGTGTTGTGTTTACGTACTCCATGTGAAACATGGTGTCAGAGGCTTCTGAATCTGTGCTGTCTCTACACATTTGATGCATGCTGGCCTAGCACATAGCGGTCCTGTCCTGGAAGCCAAGCATTTGAAGCAAGAAAATCAGCATCATGGCGGCCGCTAACAGCATACTACTGCCTGAGGCAATGAGGGTGAATGGGGATTGCAGCAGTAACTGGGACAACTTCAGAGAAGAATTTGAGGATTACTCCCTAGCCACAGGCTTAAATGACAAGCCGGCAGCAGTGCAGGCAGCCACGTTGAGGAGGCTGATGGGCGGCGAATGCACAATTTAACCCTTACAGAGGAGCAAAAAAGTGATCCTAAAGCCATTTTAGATGCCTTAGAAGTCTTTTTCAGATCCTCTAAAAATGTCATATATGAAGCTGAATTTGGCAGCTGTAAGCAAGAAGAAGGTGAATGAATAGACAGTTTCGTCACATGGCTAAGAGGAAAAGCTGCAAACTGTGAGTATGGCTCTGTGAGAGATTAATTTATTCTTGATAAAATAATTCTGGGTATCACTAGTGAAAACACACACCACCGCCTTTTGAGAGAATATAATTTAAGTTTACAAGCAGCAATTGAGGTATGTTGTACCACAGAACCTGTTGACAAATAGATGAAAGCTTTGGAGCAGGGTAAACATTGACAGTGTCAATGCAGTTTCCAAATAATAGCTAAGCATGAAGAACCATCACCACAAGCGCCAGCACAAACTTCATCCACACAACTCACCTGGGAGCAAACCAGTATCATGCAAGTACTATGGCAGTGCGTGTGTACAATAGAAAGAGCAGTATGGGAAAATCTGCAGAGCATGTGACTTCATCACCATGTCATCCAAAAGCTAATGGCAAAGCTGAATCAGCTGAGAAGATTGTTAAGAGTTTATGCAAGAAAGCACAAAGTGATGGGTAAAGATTCATGGAAGGCCATTCTACATTGAAGAAATACTCCAACTGAGGGCAAAGACAGTAGTCTGGCACAGACCAATGTCAAGGAGACTAAAGACCTCCTTACCATAAGTTGCTTGAGCCCTCTGTGATACAGGGTGCCCCAGAAAAGTTACAGCTTAAGAGACAAGCATTCAAGGTAAGATATGACAAATCAGTCAGATTTTCCAGAGTTGAATATTGGGGAATGAATCCGCATGAAACTGCTGCCTGGAGATCGAACAGGTTGCTGGAAAATGGGTATCTGTTCACAACAGATGGCACCACGCTCCTATCTATTCCCTCTGGACATTGAGGGAACTCTCTATTGTCACAATTGTGTGGATCTGCGGGTGGCTGAGCAGCCTGATTCTCCATATCCAGTGGCCAGGCCAGATTCACCTGGTATTACCAGGCCACACTTACCCACTGACAATAGGGAATGCAGAGTGTTGCTGCCACAGACCAATGTTAATGACAATCCTGAGCAAGCCAGTATACCTGAGAGCACTCAAATGCAGAACGTCCCAGTAAGTGGTGAGAAGAGCCCAGCAACCTCAGCAAGGTCAGAGAAACTTAGTACAAAGAGGGCCAGTCTTCACCTGTAGTGGCAGATGTTCACAACCACCCAACAGACTTAACCTATAGAAAATGTTGGTATTGGTTCTTATTCGAAATTTCACACTGTTGTTTGGTTAACATGATGTTAAAGATGTTGCAGGTGTTACGTTTATCTTATATGCAGCTCTATCATCCATCTCTATTGTATTTGTTTCCTGTATCATATTGCTATTCTATGATTTATCTTTATTGTTCCTGCTCCTGTTGTATTTCTCACTCTAATAATAAGATGGCTTCTGCACAGTGATGGCTTGTATTGTATTTACTTACTCCATATGAAATAACCAGGTTGTAAACAAGGACACTTGAGTTGTAATCCAACTCTCTTAATTATCAATTTCTTAGAGACCGTTTGAAATTACGACAGACCATCCAAAAGCTACTTCTGACCAGATTCCAGAGTTGGTCATGAAACTGCACCCACTTCAGTTACATAACATTTCAGATGCTTGGCAACTGGCTCACCTTAATGGCTGGTTGCAACACTCTGTAGTCACATTTTTTTTTCTGGTTCCCAGCCTTTTTGGAATACATTGATTTACTTAACGACCATGCCATTTGCTTAATGACCACCCAAAAAAGTCATAAAATTTGTTGGGGTTGTCACATGGATACTTTGATCTATGAGCTTCATAACTTAACAGAAATTCCAGGCTCCATTATGGTTGTAAGTTAAGGACTACCTGTACTGCTGTTGGTAGCTTTCCCATCACATCTAAAATTTAGATTCTGGGTTCATTATTAATTAGTATAAAAATGTTGAATCTGTAGTCAGCGGCCTTTTTTAGTCTCTGTAGTAAAATATATTAAGAAGAGTCTCATAGCCAAGAGATAGAATGCATTATGTACAGGAAAGGATGATTTGTATCAGTGAGTAAAATTTCAGGTTTGGTAACATGGTGAGAATTTGGTGGTTTGGTCAAAACTTCATTTTCTTGTCAACTGTGTGATAGCAATGCTAAGGGAAGAGAGCATAAGATCGAAGGGTGTTTGGAAATTAGTTTTAGCAAAGTGGGACTCTTAAATATTCTTATAGCCTTAATAAAGATGTTATCAGTTAAATGACATTTGGCAGATTTTTAAACTCTTCCTAATTGCAAAATCCACTGTGGAAAAAAAGACATATATTCTATTTTCTGGGGTTAGGAGATTCTTAAAGAATTTTGAGACTGTATTGTGGGCATTTGTACTGAATTTTACTGGTTTTGGCCATTTGCAAATATTGCTTTACTTGGTGTGGTCAGTCACAAGCTTCCCAAAAGTCAATCTGAACAGGATGTTCTCTAATAAACCCTAGTTTGTATTTTTTTCCCAGAGGTGCCAGAAACTCTTTCAACGAAAGCGTTGGTTTGCAACCATTCCCTTTTATATTTTCTACAACCCAAAGCCATTTTTAGAAACATATTTGATGTAAGAAACTTGTATTTCAGTTGGCAGCATGCAACTTCTTGTTTAATGTTTAAATTTACATTCCTGAGCCAAGTCTTCAGAAAATTCAGAAAGACCCAAACAATCTCCAACATTTGAGGTCCCATATAAAAAAATATATAAAATGCCAGGAAAATAAAACAATTAAGTTCTACTATAAGGACAATGTAACCTCCCACAATTATTTACTGACTACATTTTGAACTTGAGACCCAGACCAACAGGCCTGTTTTCTGATTGACCTCAGGCATAACAATTACATGGAAGCTCAGAAAGATGTAAAGATTGGTCAGAAAGAAATTTAGCTGAGAGAAATATATCCAGGCTTCTTTAACCACTGCAACACACTAATAAAATGCGATTGCATAACTTTCATGATATTAAGACTTAAGATAAGTCATTGAATCTATCAGAGGAAGAAGTCTGTGAACAAATATTCACCCTCTTAGTTTCAGGAGCATTGGAAAATTGGATGCCTATGAGGCACCAGAGAATCTCCAAATGACTTAATAAAGCTATGTGCAGGCTTGCAGAGTTATGTTTGAAGTCAACTTACGTTTTCTTCAGCTCCACCATTAAAAATAACACAATACACATTGCAAATAAGTCAATAAAAAATTTAATCTCTCTATAGAAACAGTACACAGTCTTACAAATGTATTCATTTGGTTTTTCAGTACCCTCTATGGATGTAAGTATCAGAAACATTAGAAACAGCAGAGTCCTCCCTTCTCCATACCCCTAACCCAATGTTTCTCAATCTTGGCAAGTTTAAGGTATGTGGACTTCAGCTCACAGAATTCCCCTACTAGCATACTGGCTGGGGAATTCTAGGATTTGAAGTCCACATATCTTAAAGTTACTAAGGTTGAAAAGTACCACCCTAAACCATTTGTTCAGAATAAAAACAAACAGAAAAGGCACCACGCAAGAACGCTGCATCCTAATGGAATTTCATTATGACAAGACAAAGCTCAAAAATGATTACTGTACAGTGATAAACAAATTTTGAATGTTCCCAGTTTTGTATTGAAAATATTATTTTTATTTTAAGGAAAATTTGATTATCAACTCGATGTAGTTACAAATCTGTCATGTTGGAAATCAGGAAAACCGAGTAATTTACAATGGTTTGGAGAAAAATTCCAGCATTATACATAGGATTTGTACAAGGTTTTACTTTTTTTTTTGAAAAAAGTATCAAAATGGTAAATTATTCAAATCTATATACAGTTTGAGGTTAGTTACAGTTATTACATACAAAGCCTTTTTCTTTATTTTATAATTTTGTTCATGCACACAGTGCATGGTTTTGTAGTAACTGAGTAGAGCAGCTTTAAATATTTTCTTTTCCCTCTACATTTTTCTTCAGAAGCGTGTATTTAACTCTAAAGCTTCTTTCTCAAAATCTAGCAGAAAGAAATAGACATCCTTCTCAATACCCATTATAAACAAGCAGCAAAGTGAATAAACTTTCCAAGGTGCAGATTCTATTATACTCTTTTAACTTCTCACTCACTTATCCTTAACATGAAGGACCAGTTTAGGCATATTGGTATTTGTCATCAAGATGACTTCCTATTATCAGAGAGTCATCTTGAATATTATGACTTACATCAATGAATATATATTTTTAGTAGTTGAACAGCCATCATAAACATGGGATACTCTGTGTGTATACATGTCATCGTATAAACTGGAAGCAATTTTGCAACCATTAGATCAGGGCTGTCAAACCTGCGTCATCACGTGACATATTGGGACTTTTTTCCCCTTAACTGGGTGGGGGCGTGGACAGCATGTGACGCATCTGGCCTGCGGGCAGCGAGTTTGAGACCCCTGCATTAGATCATCTGTTTTGTTTGCAGAGAAAATCTTTGAAGTCTATAAAAGTACAAGATTGTCTTTGTATCACTACATTTCAAGCAAAAGTTCAATTTGTTATGAAATTGATTCTATGAAGGGCAGAATTTTTTTTAAAACCAACCCAGGATTACAGTGTTTCATACAGTCAGTACAAGAGTTGCAATTCAAGGCTACCAGGCAGTACAGAGGAGATATAATAGCCACCTACTGGAACTGCTATGCTTAATAGATATTGCTTATTCATAATTATTTATAAGAGATCCTAGGCAAAAAATAATTCTACAGCATTTTCAGTTTCACAGCTCAGTTTTCTAGTGCATGCAAATAGCTATCCAGAGCACCAAAATTAAGGAATTTAACAAGATTGCAAATTCCTGTTCAGCCTAGCACTGGTATCTGCAATAGCCACAATCATGGGGAAATGACATTACATATGCAGTGACAGGCAAAACCCAGCTTTATGTATTAGTGCCCTGATGACCGACACAAATATATGTAAGTCATGGTGTTTGGGTCATGACATTGTGCACTTTCTTTTTGTCACATGCCCACCATCCTCCCCCCATGGAGATTTATGCTCACTAGTTAATGTCATGGCCAGGCATTTCCTTTCAACTTCACTACCTCATGAGAAATTGCAGTTACCCTGTTTGTTTAAAAAAAACTCTCTCTGGAATTATTCTGGGACATGCATTATCAGAATGCCTCTCCAGATCAGGTGGATCTTTTTAGTCCTTTCCATTAACCCACATCATCTGGAGAAAAAAAATATATTCAGGAGTACACCCAAGCTCACTGGTAACTAACTTTTAAGATAAAAAAAATGAGTTCCAGGGAGGTCATGAGATTATTTAGTTTAACGCTCAGAAGTGGTTCTTCAGGATACCTCCATCAGTCCTATGGTTTACACTATGGGTCTCCAACCTTGGCAACTTTAAGACTTGTGGACTTCAACTCCCAAAGTTCTCTGGGAACTCCCAAAGTTCTCAAAGAACTCTGGGAGTTGAAGTCCACAAGTTTCAAAGTTGGAGACCCCTGGTTTACACTGTTGTGCTTTTCATTTGGGTACAACCAGATCAAAAAATTGTTCAACAATTGGATCAACAGCAAAATCCAAATAAATAAGTGGGCCCACTGATCATATAATAGTTTATACCAATAAAGATGTGCCACTTTGACTTTCGTAAATTTTGGGTTTTTTCCCCTCTAGAATTCTCTTTTGTAATTAGCTGAATATTGAATTAAATATGGTGGATCCAAGCAACACTTAATACAGTATTAAACTACCTGGACAGTTCTTTATCGTGACCTAAATTCTTCAATAATACTTCCCTATAATTTAGCCCTGTTCAGCAAAATCCTTTCCAGTTGTAATTCAAAGTTTCTTGTTTACAGGTCCAGCAATTTTTACTGCTTCCAGTTGCTTGTGGCTGGAAAATTTATGATCAATTGCTTCTTTTCTAACCATTGTATAATTGCTCCAAGATCAGTTTCTGGATTTTTTTTTTGTGTGTGTGTGTATTACAACTCTACATTTTTCCCTCTTTTAATCATTTACTTGGGAAATTTACAAGGGAAATACAATTTCCCACAGGAAGAGAAAATTACTTTAGGTTAGGCTAATTAAAAGAGACCATTCAAAGTGCAATTAACCAAATGTAATTAACAAGATTCAATGAAACAGTAATATCTGCAAATAGGAAACTTAAATTAGAAGCATAGGATACCCCAATAGCACAACATTTGTGCTATTCCTACAGCAAGTAGACAAGCTGTAATCTTTTTAATACTACTTCCTCCCCCACCCCTGCACATTATATTCTTTGATGTCATCAACTTCACTTTGATTCTTTATAAACTTTGAATAAATGGGGAATGAGAATTCCAGGGAAAAGGACTATAATCTTGGATCATTAATTCCACTAATTTGAATCAACAGCAAAGATTACTAGCAGAATAATGGCTTCATCAGAATAATTTCATCAGATTTGGCTTAAAACTGATTCCATATATTTGGAATAGCTTCCAATGTCTTCAGCCCACTAAAACCAGTGTTTCCATAATCTTATGCATTCTTACAGTAAAAAGCAGCAAGTCCCACTGAATGCCATGAGACTTACTTTTAAAAATATATACGTAGAATTGTTCTGCACAGGTGAGATACTGGAGAAAAAAATCCTTTCTTACATTCATTTAATAAGCTCTAAAAGAAAACTAGGTATAATTGGTGAACACTCTTTTTTTAACCAATAATGAAGCTTTATAACGCTTAAAAATTAATAAGGCTAACCAATATATGGCTACTTTGAAGAGTGGTCACCAAGAGTGGGCTCTTTTCTTAAAAACTGTATTACAGATGGCATCTTAAATTTGCTTATATCTTGCCAGGTTAATGATTTGGGATGTATGGGCACTGTCCTCCATTTTACAGGGCGATGCTTGTAGCAATGTTCTGAGCTTCTCCATTTACTGAAAAAGAGTACCTCTGTTAACCCAGGCTTTTAGGAGCACAAATATTCTTTCTGATAAAAGCAGATGGGAAATCTTTGCAAGGGGCTCATTATTGGCATGAGAACTCTGCCTTTTGCTGGGTGTGCAAGCGTCAGAGGCATAAACAGGTCTACCTTGCAGGCCCGGGTAGTCCTTAACTTACAACCATTTGTTTAGCGACGGTTCCAAATTACAACAGCACTGAAAAAAATGATGTAATCTGATCCTTGCACTTACAACTGTTGCAGGATCCCCACAGTCACATGATCAAAATGTGGGTGCTTGACAACTGGCAATTTATGACAATTGCAGGTTCCTGGGGTCATGTGATTGACATTTGCTACTTTTCCAGCCAATTTCAATGGGGAAACCAGACTCACTTGGCTCACTTAACATGGCTTACTTACAACTGCAGTGGTTAATTTAACCATGCAAAATGGTAGTAAAATCATGCTCAGCTCACTTAATGACTGTCCTGCTTAGCAGTGGAAATTCTGGTTCCAACAGTGGTTGTAAATTGAGGATTATCTGCAGAGTTTGGTTTGTTCATGATGGGGACACTTTAGTTTCTTGATCATTTTTGGATTATCTTATTGTAACATCTATGATTCTCACTCAGTGGCTTTAGACTTTGTAGCAAAGTTTTCACTAAACATCCTTTAAGAATTAAATTACTCTATTTATCATAGAGCTGAGCTATTCTTTCTAAAATATATTCATATATGTATATTTATATATGTGAATGTCTAAATACCTATCCAGCCTTGATAGATATACAAATTATCTCTGCAATACGAGTCAAATGTAAAAAAAAAATATAAATACTTTTGTCCTCTACATATATGTACAGCTCAAATTTGATATTCAGAATTTGTTAATAAATATTCTAAATGGTTTATACAGATCTCTCTTTCTGTCCGTATATTGATAAGATAGCCACAAAGTATGCTTGACATATTTACAAAACATCTATAAATATAATTTTTAGAAATGATGTGTAAGCTGCTGATCCTTGGGTTGGGCTGGCAGCATTCAGTAGTAGGCTCCTCACTATTACAGATGGATAGTGCAAGAAGTTAAAAGGGTGTATAAAAGATTATACATACAAAACTCTCACATCCTTTGGATGTTTGCAGTTCATTACAACTTTGTGGTTACCCTTTTGCAACATAAATATAAAGGAGAGGAGAAGGAAAGAGAAGAAGGTGGATTCCATTAGCCACAGTAGACAGGTTCAGTGCATTTCTTTTGATCCATTAACCATGGAAATGGAGTCGGTTTATTCCTCATGGTAGCCCATCATCTTCTAGACTTAGTGCCACACGCTGTTGAGAAAGACAAAGTATTTGACTTTGATAAAAATGAATTGGAAATTTCATTACGTGGCAACGGTGAACATATTATAGCTAAGATCTATAAAATGTTATTGAAATTGAATTTGGGAAATGAACATGTAAAACATTGTATGATTCAGTGAGCAAGGAATTTTGGATATAATGTGATGCTTGAACATTGGGAAAATATGTGGATGAAGGGTTTAAAATTTACATTAAATTATAATATAAAAGAAAATTTCTATAAGATGATGTATCGTTGGTATTTAACACCAGATAAGTTATCTAAGATGTATAAAGGCATGTCAAATGAGTGTTGGAAGTGTGAAAGTAAAGAAGGGACTTTTTATCATCTATGGTGGACATGTGATAAAGCAAAAAAATGTTGGAGTATGATTCATATTTTAATATGGATTAAAAAATGAAATGGAGATTAAAAACAAAACCAGAACTTTTCCTTTTGGGCCTAATGGAAAAAGCTGAAGAAAAAAATTGGAACTTTATTACTACAAATGTTGACAGCATCAAGACTATTGTATGCACAAAAATGGAAGGACACTTTGATTCCTACTATGGATGAAGTGGCAGAAGTTGGCTGAAATGGTAAAACTGACCACTTTGATTAAAGAAAAGAACATCAGTACTTTTGTTTCCACATGGTCACCGCTTCTGAACTTTGTGCTTGATGTGGAAAAGAATGAAACTCTGACTTTTGGGTTTTACATATTAGACTGATAGATCTTTATAGAAATGACTTGCTCATACTATTATGGAAAAGCTGTGATTTCATATTAATGCCTTATTTTACTGTAACAGAGAGACTCGGAAGTCAATGCTTCTTTTTCTCCCCCCTTATCTTTCCTTACTTTTCTTCCCCCTTTCCCCGCCCCATCACTGCTCTTCTAGTTACTTTTGTATTTTGTATTTTATAATACTGTATAACTCAATAAAAATGTTTAAATGTAAGATATTTAAGCATTTTGAGATAAGCCAGACAGATTTGAGAGGATGCCCCTTCCATGCAATGATCATATTTTCCACTACTACAGTAGTGGCCAAAATTGTGGAAACTTTTTGGGAAAAGTGTATTTTTGAGGTTTGATGGCTAATAACATCACTTTTTTTTGGAGTTTCAAGATAATCATATTCCACTGCTGGAACGGCCTGGGAATAGCCCAGACCTTAATCCAATTGAAAATCTATGGAGCCGACTAAAGAAACTTGTTAGTCAGAAGCGACCCAGCAATAAAACCCAGTGACCAGTAATAGAAGCAATCATTCAATCTTGGTTTCACATTATAACAGCTGCAGAACTAAAAGACTTGGTTCACTCTATAGGAACACGTTGTAAGGCTGTCATGCTAAAGGTTACCCAACTAATCTTTCCATTGATATATAATTTTATGGTACTACTCCAAAAAAAAGTGGTGTTATTAGCTAGTTTTAGAAAATACTTTTCCCAAAAGGTTTCCACAATTTTGGCCACTACTGTATACCATGCCCCAGAAAGGAGTATGCCTCTCTAAAATACATTGGCAAAGACATTTAAGCTTATTGTCTATTTATCCCTACACCATTAGCAGTACCCATCTGAATGGCACCTCTCCTTCCTTTGTATAAGAAGATAAATGTGTAAACTACTTTGTTGTACACTGAGATAGTTTGCTTTGGGAGAAAAGGAGAGACATGCAACCTTATACTGAACCTGATTCAAGGAGTGTTCAGCCATAAAAATAAGATTAAGTGCTTATTTATTAAAGTTATATATCTCAAGTTTCAATGTATTGCTTGACAATGATTTTGTCAAGCACCAGGGAAATCAGGAGATCCAGGCAGTTCGAATGGGTATAAAGTTTTATTGCAAGGTTAAGCTTTCTACAAGAATCTGAACTCCTAACAGCCAAAGAAAATTGGTGGCAAATAAGGGTAGAAGGAATTCAAGGTGGGCTGGACTTGCTTGTGGGTATGTAGGGACTCATGACTGATGATGCGTTTGACCCTTCCCTTGGGCTCAGCCTGATCATCTCCTACATATTTATAGCAAAACATCCACAATAACAAACACTAAATACTACAGTAGCAGGACTCAAATGAATACAGTGGACAGTGTAGTAGACAGTGGATAAAGCATTTACTTACTGCTGGGTATACGTGACCAATCTGTACTGTTCGCCCAATATGGATTTCATCCTCATCTTCTTCTTCCGTAGTCTTCCTGTACACAGGATTATCAAAATTCATGCTTTTTGTATTTTTCCTCTTCCAGTTTCGCCAGATGAGATACCCACCTGTGCATAGTAAACCGATCACCACTAGAACAAAAAAGGATAGGGGAATTGGAGAAAAAAATAAAAAGTATTAGCTGTCTCAGAAAGGCCATCATATTTCAACTGGCTCACCCATGGATTCAAGGTGTTGGTCACCACCTTTAAAGCGCTCCATGGCATAGGACCCGGGTACCTCAGAGACCGACTTCTGCCACCAATAGCCTCCCACCGGCCAGTTCGCTCTCACAGAGAGGGTCTCCTCAGGGTGCCATTGGCCAAGTTATGTCGGCTGGCGACACCCAGGGGGAGGGCCTTCTCTGTGGGAGCCCCAGCCCTGTGGAATGAACTGCCCCCGGAAATGCGTAAGATCTCCGACCTCCAGGTATTTCACTGTGCACTCAAGACCCTGTTGTTCCGTCAGGCCGGCTATCAACATAATAATTTTAAATTGGATGTTTAAAATTTCTGGGGTTTTAAATTGAGCCGAATTATTTAATAATTTTAAATTATTTTAATTGATGTTTGTCTTGTGCTTTTAATAGGCTGTACACCGCCCTGAGTCCTTTGGGAGAAGGGCGGTATAGAAATAAAATTATTTATCTATCTATCTATCTATCTATCTATCTATCTATCTATCTATCTATCTATCTATCTCTCTTCTGAGTTTGTTATGATAGGCCAGGATAGCAAAACCAAAACGAATGGCAAGATAGCAAACACTTACTTACCAATAGGAACAACAATTCCGATAATGGCTGCCATCACAGTTGAGCCAAAAGCCTGGCCATTGTTGGCATCTGCAATTAGAGAAGAACAACTCAGATTCCTATAAAGGACAACTATAAGGACGGCAGCAGTTGCCAAGTTCCACATAGGTGGAAAATTCAAAAAGCACAGATTTCAGAAAAGCAATTTTAATGCTAATCCAGGAAGTGAAAACTGTAAGGCAGTTTTTCCAGGTAACCAAATGAAGGCAGAGTCTCTGAAATGCTTTCTAAACCTAACATTCTAGTTGTCACATGTAAGCTGAGTTCCCTCTTTTTACATGTGTGATGTGTGTGTGTGTGTGTGTGTGTGTAGGGGGAGAGGGAGGGAGGGAGAGAGAGGGAGGGAGGGAGAGAGGGAGGGAGAGCCAGAGAGAGAGAGCCTAGTATAAGAAATCCTGAAAGTTCACATACTCAGTTGTGTGTGCATAAAATTTAGGCATTGGATTTTTAGACCAACAATGTGTGTCTGGATTTTCACCCTCAACTGGTGAGAGTATATGTAAACATATTACCAAATCTATGGATTTGGTATTCCTGAAACACTTTTAGGTACACTGAAGAAATTTCTTCCAAAAAGCCCCAAACTAGATTATGGCAACATGTAGAAACTTAAGTTTTTGTGTAAGAGAGAACTTTCAGATGCTGGGCCTAACGCTTTGGAAGTAGACTGGTCATCAAAAAGGAACAGCATTTTTATATTAAACAAAAGAAAAGTACGAGAAAAATCCTCTACTTTCTTTTCACAAAGAAATGCAGTGCCAACTCAAGCTATTTGGGGAGCAGATAGAAATTTGTGTTTGTTTATTTACTTTAAAATTGTATGTCAGTCCAAATTTTTACCACTTAGTTAGTTATAGGCCACTTCACTCACAGTGCTGGAAGAGATTGCTATTTCCTGTTGCTATTTTACTATCAGCTGGGCTGGATGTCACTGTGATTGAATGAAGGCTTGTCACGCTGAGAAAGACTTGTGCTGTAGTTTCTGATCCTTCCGTACTAACATTGTCAGTTGTAGTAGTCACACTGTCAGCAGTAATAGCCGTAAAGTTCAGAAGGTAACTTCTTGATGTGGTAGGAGTAGCAGCAGTAGTAGGCAATTCAGTTGAGGTAGCTGGAAGTTCTGAAATCATTATTAAGTACAGCTTTATTTATACATTTATTTTGTCCAATGTATATGGATGCCTATCTCCCTGTGGTGACTTTGGGAGGCCGACAGAAGGCAGGATAACCTCCCACAAGGTGGTGCCTTCCCATTGCACTGGACTATATTTCCCTTCTCTTTACTTCTTCATAGTAGAACACAGTGCAGCTTCAGTTAGTGGAAAAAGCAAACCAATATAAAATAGTTTAAAGAGGCTTAAATGAAAGGAGTTTCCCAACCCCATTTTCTACAGGTAGCCCTTGAGTTATGGCTGTAATGGAGCCTGCCCGTAAGTCAATTTTACAAAAATTTATTGCAATGGTTAAGTAAATGCGGGGATTATTAAGTGAATCCATTGTTCCCTGTTTGTTTATTTATACCCTGCCTTTATTATTTTTTACAAATAACTCAAGGTGGTGAAGATATCCAACAAACCTTCCTCCTCCTATTTTCCCCACAACAACAATTCTGTGAGGTGAGTTGGGCTGAGAGAGAGTGATTGGCCCAAAGTCACCCAGGAGCTTTTCATGGCAAAGGTGGAACTTAAAGTCACAATCTCTTGCTTTCTAGCTTTAACCACTACACCAAACTGGCTCCTTATGGTGCACTGGTGCACTCTGGTGCGGTTTTACCAATTTTCTGGTGAAAATTGGAAGTAAGTGCTGGTTTTTATCAAAGCTGTTGTAAAAAATGATGTGAGACGCTGCAAACAGCCATAAATGTGGCTGTGTTGCTGAGCGACTGAAGCACGGACATATGATGGTGGGAAGTGAGGGGCGGTGACTGTTGAAACTTCAGATCCAGGTCAAAAATCCCCTTTTTCAAGTAGGTCATAACTTTCAACAGTCACTAAACAACTAGTTGTAAGTGGAAGAGTATCTGTATATATCTTACAGGTTTAAGCTTCAATCTTTTAAAAAAAGAATGACTGAGAGGGAAAGAGTGATAGGAGAGACCATGATACAGACGTAGTGTAGAACAGAACAATTGAGTGAATTCCCAATGGTTGGATCTAATGTTAAGTACAGCCATAAATCAGGAGTCCAACAGGAGTATCTAGTTCCTGGGAACAAAGTTCCTCTCTAAACAGGATAGAAGGTTTATAAAGTACAGGCAGATATTTTTACCTTTATAACACTTTTTCATATCAGGGCCTAACCACATATTGTCTGGACAAGCACATGTATATTTGGGTGAGTGTGGAGAGTTTTGTGGTGCAGGGAGACACAGGTATTCACACCCTCCATTTGGCAGAGAATGAAGTTCACAAACATCTGGGGCTACATATAGGAAAAAGAAATAAGAAATAAGTCTGAGGATTTTATTTATTTATATTTATATTTTATTTACCTATCATATTAAGCCACCCATCTCCTTCACAGATGATCTTATTGATATGGCAGTAATATTTTTATTGATTTACTTTTTTGTAAGGCTATGAATTATAGAAATAGTTCTACACACACAAACATTCAATTGTGTTTACCCCACTGCAATTGCTATCATTATGGGGTAGAGATGCATCAAACACCCATCAATCTTGTTTTACAAAGTACCACTTCCATCTAGGAAAACTACATTGTATTTTCTCATATATGATGAACAATATGTCCATACCATTACTTAGGCAAATAGCAAGAAACCAAATGACTACTTTAAGTACCAGAAAAATACTAGAATATCTCAGTTTTAAAAATCCGCCAAGTCCGCGATCATCAGAGGCTTTTTAAAAAAACTTTTAAAAGCATTTTTTCGACTGAAGAAAAAATGCTTTTAAAAGTTAAAAAAAAAAGCCTCTGATGATCACGTGGCTCAGCTGGGCATGGGGGGGGAGGGATTTTTGCTACTGGTTCTCCGATCCACCTGCTGCCATCGCTACCAGATCGGGCGATCCGGTCCGAATCGGGAGCATTTCACCCCTGTACTAATCCCATCATCTAGATAGCACAGCCAAATTGGCTGTGGGTAATATATATCATTGACCTGTCACATGAAAGAAATCAGTTCAGGGAAGGTCAATCTAATTACACTACAAAGTCCTAATATTGTAAAACAGCATATTGCTATAATTACAGAAAGATTTTGTGGGTGAGAGGCATATGAAGATTGCAGTTTTGAGGGTCTAAGGGCACCATCAAGACTGTTACAATTGGGTAGATCTCACCATTTTCTTGAATGGCTGAATAACAAGATTTGCTAGTTATCTCCTTTTAGCTAACCAGGGTCAATATTTTTTCACAATTTTGTAATCTAGTTACCAACCATGAAATCTAAGATATCCACTAGGTATTTCATATTCCATAGGTATTTGGACCTATGAAAAGGTGCTTTGGGTCTGGCATGAGTGTGCTAACGGTTCTTATCAACAGTACCTTAAAGAAGTTTCCCCTTTTCCTGGGGCCATATAGTAGCTGTGCAATCTCAGGAAAATATTTTGAATTCAGGAGGCGTATCAGAACTGGTCCCAGCTCTAGAATCATCCAGTAAGACAGTTCCCTCCTTCTACTGGTACAGCAATTTCCTCACGAAAGAGCCATTAATGCAACAATTTATTTATTTATTTATTTATTGGACTACTGCAATGCTCTCTACATGGGGCTCCCCTTGAAGAGCACCCGGAGGCTCCAACTGGTCCAGAATGCGGCTGCGCGGGTAGTCACGGGAGCCGCATGGCGCTCCCATACAACACCTCTCCTGCGTGAGCTGCACTGGCTCCCAGTGGTCTTCCGGGTGTGCTTCAAGGTGTTGGTTATCACCTTTAAAGCGCTCCATGGCATAGGACCTAGTTATCTTTGAGACCGCCTGCTGCTACCAACGGCCTCCCATCGACCTGTGCGCTCCCACAGAGAGGGCCTCCTCGGGGTGCCATCAGCCAAACAATGTAGGCTGGTGACCCCCAGGGGGACGGCCTTCTCTGTGGGGGCTCCTACCCTCTGGAATCAGCTGCCCCCAGAGATAAGGAGAATCCAAGACCTTGGTGCCTTCCATCGTGCCCTTAAAACCTTCTTTTTCCAGCAAGCCGGGCTGGCCTAACACTTTTTAAAATGTTTTTAATTGTTTGTTATTGTTTTTAATCATGGGGCCAAATTTATATATATCTTTTTAATTGTATTTTAATGTTTGTAGTTTATGCTTTTACTTGGCTGTTCACTGCCCTGAGTCCTCAGGGAGAAGGGTGGTATACAAATTTAAAAATAAATAAATAAATAAATAAAATCCAGTGAACTGTAAGCAGTACCATATACACCAGCCTTCTTCCAAAATCACCTACTATATATGTTGTCCCAAAGTTGCTTTTTCAAGAGGCAACTGGACTTTCTGGGTTTTTTTTTTGAAGACGTTTTGCTTCTCATCCAAGAAGCTTCTTCAGTTCTGAACGAGCTGAATCGATGAGTTGAATTCTTGGATGAGAAGCGAAACGCCTTCAGAGAAAAACCAGAAAGTCCAGTTGCCACTTGAAAAAGCACCTTTGGGACAACCATGACCTGGATGACTGAGAATCGCCATAGACATTTACTATATATGTTGAAATACAAATCCCATCACTCACCAACCATAATGTCATATAGCCATACTGGCCAGGAAATGACAGGACCTACAATCTACCACCAAATCTAGAGGGACCCATAAAGAGAAAGCTGAGAAAAAGCACACCTCACCTTTGGGTTGCTTTAGTTCATGAAAAACTACAATGTCATGAGGATTATTGAGGTTCTCTGCCAAAATAGAAATGTCTAGACCATTCAGCCTGTTAGCACTGAAGATTGCCTCATTCTCTAAGTCAGTCCAGAATACCCTGTCCTGCAACAATGGAGAGAAAGAGAGAAAGACTCAGACTGTATTAAATACCAGCTGGAACTTTTCAAGCATTGCTTCCCTACGAATCAATCTCCTTGGCATTTTGTTTTTCATAAAGAAGTCGTGCACAATTCTTTCCAGGGTCATAGAGAACAGACAAGTGGGCAGTTCACTACTGTCAGCCGCTTCACAGAGGGATTGATCTGCACGGCCCCCCTAATGTGTTTTTCTCCCCCAAAGCTTGCGTGTGAGTTATGTGATCTTCTCCATGGAGATTCTGATCTATGCGATAGTAATTTAAGTTGGTATTTGGCTTTAAAAGTCATTAAGTGAAAAAGTGGCTCCACAAAACAAGCAAGCAAACAAATATCATTAGATGTTACAATATAAGTGCTCTTTAAAATCATGTTTGTGTGATTTTTCACGTTTTTGCCAGTGGAGGAAGAAAGTATACAGGGAGAAAAGCAACACTGCAAAGTAGAGGAAATTTCGCTACTTCTTTCCCTTCCTCTCTCATCTACATAACATGCTATCTTGCTGATCTAAGAAGATGCATTCATGTAAGGCAACTCTGTGAATGTGTCACCTGTTGAACTGAATAAAAAATTTAATGCATTCAAGTACACCCCCTCTGGTGTTTAAACTGCCTCCCACTGAAAGCAACAAAGCCAAGAAGGTCAGGATCAGCAACTAAATAGATATCCAATTCAGGCCCATAATTCCATAATGTATTTTTTTTACCTCAAACACGGCCAGTCCAAATGGGTGGCTCAGGTTGTCCACAGAAGAGATAAGAACTTTCCGATTGCTCCCACTGAAATCTATACTTGAAAGCAAGTGCAACTTAGAATCAACCCAGTAGAGACGTTGATTCAGCAAATCTGAAGAGCAAACATATCAAAGGTAGGATTATATCTCTGTGTTTGATTTTTGTCCATGTGTATGCATTTTTGCTATTTTTTTTTTACTACTGGAGAACTCAGTCATTTTATGAAAACAATTCAGGGAGAAGAAGAAAGGAATGTTAGTTAAGAACGACAGATAATATATTTTTAATATGATCACAGTGTATGATCACAGTGTATGGTCACTGGAGCAATCATGAAGTGAGACTCTCTTCCAGGAAGAATATTTCCTGTGCTTGTTTTCAGCATAGATTCAGAGTCACTGCAGAGATGCTAAATAGATGCACAAAGAAGATATCTGAGAAGCCACAGTAATAGTCCAACCACTTGAGTTCTCCATGAACACTAATATTAGCAGTTGGTGTTCTTTTTCTAAATAATTACATTAACTTGTAGAAGTAGGGGATCAGTTCTTTCTATAATTAACTTGAGAAGATAATGCGTGGGATTAACATACCACCTTATTTGCAGACCTGGTTCCAATAGCAATCAAAACATTTCAGATGAATGAATAATCTCTCCCTTTTTTTTAATTGAAAGTGGAGGGGTCAGTAGCATTCACAGGATCTTGCTGTTGTTATTATTAACATTTGCATGCAGCCTGACTCCGAGCAATGCTGGGATGATAATGAAAATAAAAGCTTTGTAGTGTGACACACCTCAGTGTGTTGTCATGAGGCATGTATTAAAGGGGAGGCCTTGCATCGAAATGCTGATTTTGTCAGTCTGAACCCCCTCCTTCCTCCTTAATTGGTAGGAAATGTCAAATTATGCAAGGAAAGAAAGCTAGGAGAGTATATTTTCCCTTCCCCTCCCCCTATCTCAAAAGCTATATTCCTCTTTCAAAGCAGGGAAACCAGTAAGAGGGCAAATAGCAGGGAAGTAATTTTCACTGAAAAATGGCAGAGATTGTGTTTGTCTCTCATTCTTTTCTGGTCCCAATAACAGAATTAAATCTTTTTTTCAGTTAAAAGAAGAAGAAACAATTTAGAATTAAAAAAAAAACACCCCAAGATTGTAGGAAGGGACAAAGGGCTGTAGAACAGTATATCTCTTGTAGGCAAAAGGAGCTACCTTCAAATTCAGGCAGTCGTGTGTAGGGCTATGGTGAATTGCTACTAAACAGTATAAACAAAACGAAGCTGGATTAATCAATGCTCAGACTCAATATGAAAAAACCATACTTTATTTGTAGATTACAATATTTTGAAAATTTAGAATGACCTGGTTCGAGTTTTCCAACATACCCAGTGTGATTCCATTGGGCCATTCAATGTTGTCTGTCACGAGCACTTGCCGATCCATACCGTTCAAGCCAGATTTCTCAATTTTTGCTATGTCTCCCCAGTCAGACCAATACATGTATCTACAAAAAAGAATAGACAAAGAAGATGGTAGAAGACTCTATGCTACTTGAAAAGTAGTTTTCCTTCAGATTTCCAAGTACAATATTGTTTGAAGTAACTGCGTAATTGCTTCATTGAACAAGAATGTACCAAGGTGATCAAATTCTGTAAATACTATATTTAACTTTTACTAAGAAAGAACATCCATCAGGTGGTTCTTATGAATTCCAATGCCTTGGTTATTGCGGAAGCAGAAAATCCACAGTGGCCACAATGATTGGCCAACATCACAATCTTATCATTTCATGTGTTTCAGGCTACAAGTCTGAGTTAGAATAAATACACCTAAGAATAGGAATCCATATTATATAGCATTTTTATTAATTTTTTGCAGCTCCATCACAATCGAACTGGAATAGCCCAATTTGAATTCTGAAAGTAGAAAGGATACAAAAGCACTTCTGATGCAGTAGGAATATACAATAAGCAGTAGAACAAATAATATGCATTTTGTTGGTATTATCTCACTTTAAAATCATAGTCTACAAAAACTTTGATTGCTAATGTACCGTCCGCAAAATAAACTCTAATTATACTGATTGCTGTGGTGTGAGAACAGTAAGAATCAAGAATAGTAAATTCAGTAATACATAGCAGAGTAATCTTTCATACCTACCCCCGTATGGGATCCACCGCAATAGCTCTGGGTTCACTTAAGTTAGTACTGAAAAGTGTCCTCTTCTTATGCCCATCAGCTGTGGCTACAGAAATGGTCTTGTTTCCTGAATCCGTCCAATAAATGTTCTTGTGGACCCAATCCATTGCCAGACCTTCCGGGGAGTGTAACTGGCTGTCTATCAGAACCATCTGCTCAGCTGTGTCACTGGCCTTATCTATGTAGGCACTATAGAGAGGAGACTCAAATTATTCATGTAACTCTGCAAAGGGCAAAGGGGAGGGGGGGATAATTGTATAAGAAAGGATGCCCTCACAAGGAGGTAAAGCAAACAAAATGAGGAGCAAACAAGGCATAAAATCCTACATTAATTTTCTGACAAGAGTGCTCTGCATATTTATATATCCCTGTTCCAAATAGTGCAATAAGCAAAACCAGATTTAGCAGTGCAATTTAACTGTAGTAAAAACATACTGTTTCTTTTGTGGATCTTGATGTCTATTACTATTACATCATAGAAACTTCAGAAGTGCAAAGTCTGTTCTGTGCGCAGGCTTTCAATCAGGTTCAAAATAATGCAGGTAGTCTATAGGACCTAACATTTTGTTTAGATGTTTGCAAGAGTGGGGTAACAAAAACGTGTTACTGTCTAAGGATGGGCTAATCAGGCTCTGCTCCCCTTGCATAATTGTTACCCACATCATGAAGAATAGGTTAACAAGGCTTAAGTCATGTCGATGCATAGGTATAGGATGGGGATTATGTGCCTTGGCAATACTTGTGAAAAAGAGGCTCAAATTATGATTGCTAAGTGAATATGAATTGGCAGCGTGAGATGGCCGCAACACAGGCAAATGAAAGTATAGGTGACAGAATAGAATTATAGTTTCCAACTCATGAGAAATTAAATTCCATTCAATTTTGCTTTGGTCAATCTCCCATCTCAAGTATGGTGTCCAGTTCTGGGCATTACACTTAAGGAAGGGTTCAGAAGAACTGAACTAAACTGAACTGAACAAAGTTCAAAGAAAAAAGTAAGGATAATTAGGGAGTTATAGACTAAGTCCTACAAAAAGGATAAATTTAGAGAAGAGAAAGAGTGAGAGGGACTTGCAACAGGGACTTTCCTATACCTGTGACGCAGAAGAAAGCCAAGATTCTGTTGTTTCAGATTGCAAGATGCAAAATAATAAATTATATAAAGGCAAATTCTAGTTGAATGCTAAGAACAGCTTAATGAAAAGAGCAGTTGGACAATGGAACTAATTATCCTGAAAGATAATAGACTCCTTGGTTTAAGGATGGCCTGAACAATCATCTATCAGGCAGGGTTTTAATTTAGGTTCATTGCCTGCACACTCCCTTCCAATAATATATATTCCATGAAAAAGCTCACTCTTCACATTTAATGTATGTATGTATATGTGTGTGTGTGTGTATGTATGTATTTTTTAAATATCAGTACTGATAAGTGTCAAAAGTACAGAATTAGTCTGAATGTAAATATCAAACACAGTACTTGTACATTTGATGACAATATCTTGATCTGGCCAACTAATTCAGTAAACTAAACCAATTCACCTTTTTTGTATGGTCAACATTGTCCATTTTTATCAGGTCCGCCTGATTCGCCAGTTGCGTCCCTTTCTGGATCGGGACTCGTTACGCACGGTCACTCATGCCCTCGTCACCTCCCGCCTGGACTATTGTAATGCTCTCTACATGGGGCTCCCCTTGAGGAGCACCCGGAGGCTCCAACTGGCGCAGAGTGCGGCCACGCGGGTGGTAATGGGAGCAACATGGCGCTCCCATGTAACACCTCTCCTGCGCGAGCTGCACTGGCTCCCGGTGGTCTTCCGGGTGCGCTTCAAGGTTTTGGTTACCACCTTTAAAGCGCTCCATGGCTTAGGGCCTGGTTATTTACGGGACCGCCTACTACCACCAATAGCCTCCCACCGGCCAGTACGCTCTCATAGAGAGGGACTCCTCCGGGTGCCGTCAGCCAAACAGTGTCGACTGGCGGCCCCTAGGGGGAGAGCCTTCTCTGTGGGGGCACCTACCATCTGGAATGAGCTCCCCCCGGAGATACGGAGGATCCCGGATCTGCGCTCCTTCCGCCGTGCTGTGAAGACCTTTTTATTCCATCAAGCGGGCTTGGCCTGATCTCTTCCCTTTTTAAATACGTAAATTTTAATCTGTTTTTAAATTATTGGGGTATTTTAATTTGTCTGGGCCAAATAATTTAATTTGATTTTATCGGGTTTTTAAATTTTGTGTATTTATGTATTTTATTGTTGGCTGTTCACTGCCCTGAGTCCTTCGGGAGTAGGGCGGTATACAAATCAAATAAACAAAACAAACAAAACAAACAAAACAAAACATTGTCTCTGCTGTGCAAAAAAATTAAGTCCAGTATTTGCCAGGAAAACAGTAGGCCACATAAGGTTCAGATCCTAAGTCATCTGAAATTACCCTTCTATTGATTGTAAAGGTCCTCTTTATCTTCCTGATCTTGGATTGGCTGCTTTTCAGATCAGCAGAAAGCGATTTTTGGTTTGTGGATCAACAGCTAAGTAATGTGATTTGAAAATGTTTCCTCAGAACTAGGTACAATAGAATTCTATTGAATTGATTCCCTGTAATACCAAAGGATGCATTCTAAGTTGATTTATTTTATGGGGAATCTGGAAAACAATGTAAATTTTCTCCCTGTGACATTCACCACAGAATAATTCTTCAATGGGAAAAAAGTGGAGTAAATGCAAGGCCAAGGTGCAGATCACTTTGTAGATGCACAGATAACGAACTGAGAAAGAGTGAAATACTTCTGAAAAGGAAATAGCGGATGTGAAGACACTGCTGGGATATTCTTGCTCTTCTCCTCAGTGTCCTTAAGAATACTGAGGAATGAAAATGCAAGAAGAAAGATATTGTGAGGAAAAGGAGGAGTTCTTACAGTTCCATTAAATATTTTGATCTTTATTACAAGTTTGAGAATAAGAATAAGAAGGGGCAACGATAAAATGTGCATGCTAATGGAAACTCTGCCCCATTTTTCATTGTGTCATAACGTAACACACACAAGTTTCATCAACTTGACAAACGCTTTTGCTTCTTTGGCTGTGACTAGCTTCCATTTATTCAGTGCTTGATTCCCTTCTGGCTCTTAAGAGGTTTAACACTGCTTCTCAGCTATAAACAATCTCTAGTACTTTTCATTTGTCCAAAGCTTTTCAGTATTTCTGAGAATGCAGTAGGTGGCACCCTTCTCTTCCTAACTAAGACAGTGACATTTTGCATGTGAATAAGCGTGTGTAAGAGTGTCTGGCGTGGATGCAAATGAGTGCAGGACCATGTGTAAGAGCGCACAGTGTGGATACAGCTAACGTGGTTTAATTTGTTCTTAATTGAAACAAGAATGAATGTTTTTCTGGTATGGTCATTCAACTTAAAGCCCTCTCTTTCCCATTATGTCCTGAGTGGGAAATTCTAAATATAATGGCTTGCAAATCAAGGTCACACCGATTTTCAGGAAGAGGTTCCAGTAAAATACAATTTCCTAATTTATTTTAGAAAGCCAGTGAGAATTGCATTCAGACCAGAGATGGACAAAGCTCCTCATTGTAAGGACTCTCTTCCAGCTGGTGAGCATTTTTTTTTCAGTAGAGATCCTACCTACAGTAATTCTCCTCTCTCCTTTTCTTGCCCATGGACTAAATCAGAGACAGACGTTTTCCCTTCTGATTCAATTTTCACACAAGTACACAAATTGGCCCTGGTTATTCTTATTTTTTAAAATAACTGCCTACTGTACCAGAGCTCAAAGTCTCAAGACAAACCTGTCACAGTTAGCAGCGATGAAGAAAATAACAGAAGCTCAAATCTTAAACCTGACAGATTTTTGCTATCAGCAAGCTGTAGGAGAAGTGCCACATTAAATAATGCTCAGATACGTATGGGCAGACCCTGTTTTTCTCCATTTTCCAAGGCTCAAACAAACTTACCAAAATATTTTCTCTCATTTTCTGCTTACTTCGCTTTTTCAAGAGTTGATGAATTCCTACCTAGCTGCTTGATTGTAATCAACAGGTGATGACCTTAAAAAACAAAGTAAAACCTTAACTTCTTCTATAACAGTTTCCCAATGTTAGCAACTTTAAGACATGTGGACTTCAACTCCCAGAATTCCCCAGCCAACACAGGGAATGGCTAGCTGAAGAATTTTGGGAGTTGAAGTCCACATGTCTTAAAGTTGCTAAGGTTGGGAAATCCTGCTCTATAATAAGTTCCTGATCTTTGGAATCACCTTTCCTAGAATTTGGTCCTCGGAAAACTCATCTTTGATGGTTACTCAAAACCAGAAAGAACCATTCCTGACAACACAGCGAGGATGGGTGGGTAGGGATAGCAATTTAGACCTGAGTGCAGAAAAGGGACAATCAGCTTTGTTGCACAAAGTCAAGGTTAATCTACTCCTAATCAGGTACAGTATTGTTTTGGCACATGCATCAGGACAGTAGGCTCCAAAGTTGCACACTTTCAGCAGACATAGTTCTGATGCCACTAAGCCAGAGGTGGGCAACTAAGTCTCCTTTATGACCAGTGAACTTCAACTCCCAGAATTCCTGACCCAGCCAGGATATCAGGAAGTTGAAGTTCTCAGGTCATAAAGGGGCCATAGTTGCCCACCCCTGCACTAAGCTATCATAGATCTGAGCTTGATTTTCTTGCTGGAAAGATGGAGGGCGAATAGGGCAGTCAGAGATATCCCGCACCTGTATATCTTCCTGTAGAATAAATCACACCAGTATATCCTGTTTGTTGCCACTTCCACATCCAAAGCAACCACATTCTTCAGCATAGGAATGATGCGAGAGTAATCCTTTTTCACCAGGTCAATCTTGCGTACTTCGTGGCGGTTTGTGAAAACAAGGTATGGGCTCTTTCCTGCCAAGGAATCCGCAAATCATAGCTTTATAAGCAATTTAGGATATAGCATAGCTTTTAAAAAGCGAGTTTTGGAAAAATCCCAAAACTACTTTTAGCATAAAAAGGATTGGCAGTGGCTGTAGTCCTGATCATCAGTTCCTGGGCACACTGCTCTAATTGACTAGCGATTTACACCTTCTTTCTTCCCCATTGGGAGAACAAAAGAGTCACTCCCACAACTGTACACTGGAGAGGAAGAAAGTTGAGGATATTCAGCACATATGTATCTTTTTAAACAGACCGATGTATAAACATAAATATATGAAAATGGCAAATATATCTTTCTCCTATAAATTACATTTTTTTAATGGCTAGCTCACTTTGATTCAGATCAGATTAGAAGCATTCTCCTTTGGCACTTCTCCAAAGAGAGAGGTTCTGAAATCCAGCTTTCACAATTGGCATGAAATGCCTGCTATGCTCCTTAAAATACTTATTTTTTTTAAAAAAAAAGAGAAGTAAATTCTTATAAGGATTTTATTGTTCATGAGATAGATTCCAGAGGTAATTTTTAGTTTACTTTATTGTCATTGCACCTCGCGCAATGAAATAAAATAAAATAAAATAAAATTTGCCCCCATGATGGTTTAAGCCCTGTCCAATATTAAACAGATAAAGAAGAAAATACCCATAACCAAAATTAAAAGATAAAAGAAACTAAGTCTGCCACTCCCAACCCTACTTGTTTCTTTTCCTGCTCTTTCCATTCTGTCATTTTGTGAAGAGCAATAACATAAAAAAAGCAGAGTTGAAGGCATAATGGATGTTGTCTGCAGCACAGAAAAGTACCAAAGTTTTTTTTTTTGCCTTGGTGATTTAAATGAGGAACAGGAATATGCGTGTTGTGGAAGGAGTGAAACTTCATGAGTTCTTCTGGGTCTTGGGAAAAAAAACCTATGACATTCTGGATTGGGCACAGAAGGCACTATGTTATTATTAACCCAGTCCTTTTCTGAATCACTGTATCAGAAAATTCTAGTTTTTGTCCACCTTTAAAATGTTGTGATTTTTCTTCTTTTTTATATTTAGTCAACTAAAAAAGAAAAGAAAAAAAAAAGATAATAGCAAAAGGAAGTTTTAAAAAAACGATCAAAAAATGATGCTACAAGATCTCCAGGGAAATGAAGTGATGCTGCAAAGTTCCATATTGTCCCCTGTGCTTTTAACTGCTATATGAAAACAGGGGAAGTTATCCAGAAGGTTGGACTCAAATGTCAAAATGCAGGTGGTATTCATCCCAGGAAGCTGTGGAATTTTCGAGATCGATGGGGATGAACCAGCCAAGGCTTAAACTCGATAAAGTACAGTTACTATATAGGCAGGGAAGATGGACATTTATAAATTGTTGATGAAATTGTGTGATTTTCCACAGATCCACACCAAATGGAATCGAGCATCTTCTTACCTATGGCTTTGCAGTTTTTAGACAGGGTGTCCATCTCATAACCATCATAACATTCACATTTATAGTCTCCCTTGTAGTTAATGCAGATCTGGCTACAGGCATCTGGATTCTCACATTCATCTATATCTAGAAGGAGAGTTTAGAATAATTGGTAATTTGACATTAAGCCATCAGATCATGGGACATCTGCAAATGACACACTGCAAATCAGTCTGCAATGACACACTGGCTGCTTCTGTTTCTATGCAAATTACCTCCACACGTTTTCTTGTCCATAAGCTTGTATCCAGGAGGACATTCACATTCATAGCCAATCTTCAAGTCCTTGCAAATGTGGGAGCAACCACCATTGTTCAGGGCACATTCATTCACATCTAGAAGAGTGACATTATTTAGATTAAAACTGAATCCTGTGCATACGACTGACATTTTAACGTGTCGAATGGTTACAGATACCACTAAAAGGTTTATTTAAATAGACATGAAAACCTTTTTTTCCTCTTAAGACAACTTACTCATGCAATTTTGGTTTAATTTGTATCTGAACTTAAAGTGCTCATTTGTATTGTTTGCTTTCACTTCATAGGCACAAAATGGGACAAAGCGGGAGAAAGATGTTAAGTAATGAATGAGGTAAGTAAAAATCATCCAGTAGTTAACTCTATTCCCAAGCCCATGTTTAAGATCCTAAATGGGCAAACAGAATAATTTGGCAAGAATGTTCTTCTAATGGATTGGACTATATACAAAAGGTTGTACTATAAAATAAGCAAGCAATAAGAATCCAGAAATGTTAACTGCTTCTGGCTCAACTTTTTCCAACTGGATGTCTTCCAGATATATTAGGTTTCATTTTACTAGAATTTAGAGGCAGCATTGCCAACAGGAGGCAACTGTAGATATTCCTTCACATCTAGAAGTCATCACATTGGCAAAGGCTATTCTAGTAAGGGGTTAGATCAGAGGTCTTCAAACTTGGCAGCTTTAAGACTCCATAGCTGGCTGGAGAATTCTGGGAGTTGAAGTCCACAAGTCTTAAAGCTGCCAAGTTTGAAGACCTCTGGGTTAGATATTTGTTTAAAGAATCTGTTTTTATATATATACTAATCTATAAGAGACACAAAAAGTAGAATTGCAAACATGTGGTTAGATTAAAAAAACAACAACAAAGCTTCAAAGCATAATACATCGCCAGTCCAGGGTAATGCTGGGAGGAAGTTTGTATTTTTTCAAAAAACCCAGTGGATGCACCATTATAAAAAAAGAAAAAAAAATCAAAAAGGTGAATCTATCCTGGTTCTATTATCCCTTGATCCAGTGGTGAAATCCAATTTTTTTTACTACAGGTTCTGTGGGTGTGGCTTGGTGGGCATGGCAGGTGAAGGATAACGCAAAATCTCCATTCCCACTGCACTCCAGGGGAAGGATATTGCAAAATCTCCATTCCCACCCCACTCTGGGGCCAGCCAGAGGTGATATTTGCCGGTTCTCCAAACTGCTCAAAATTTCCGCTGCCAATTCTCCAGAACCTGTCAGAACCTGCTGGATTTCACCCCTCCCTTGATCTGACTATCTGAGACTTTCTTCCATCTTGCTCTTTGTTACTATGCTAAAGTTATAAATATAATAATGCTTCTTGAAAAGAAAAAAAAATCAACCCAGTGGAATCCACATGTCCATTCCTATCTATTGTTGAACAATACTAAGACCAAATGGTCCCCCCAACATTTGCAATATATTTAATTTGAATAAAAGAACATCCTTGCCTGTAATAATCATACACACACCTGGAAATTTGTATGGGCAGAGTCCTGATCATTAGTTCCCCAATGGCAGAAACTAAAATTGAAAATGCCATCCAATTTACCCTGGCTATTGTAAATTGCCAGAGGGGTCAAAGGAAGTCATTTCAATTCTTGAAACAACCATTCATTTGTCTTTCCAATTAACCTATCCAAAGTGAGGGACAAAATGTTTTTCTTTTATTGTGAGATTTGCTGTGCAATTAAATATCTAAGAAACTGGGTTACGAAGATTTGTTGGACTAGCCCAGGTATGTAACTCAGGAGAAAAACGGATGATGCAGTTCCTTCGATTCTTTCGTTTAATGGCAAAAGACATGAGGAAAAAAAAATTAACCGGTAGAATATGCTGCACTGGAAAAACGCCCACCACATTTTGTAGCAAATTCCCCAATTCTGAGCAAAAATTCACAATGTTATTAGCAGCGGTAGGTTTATTGCCAAGTTAAAAACATGGTGGTGCATTTGGGCTACTGCTCACAATTCAGATTGATCCTGTCCATAACTCTTGATTACACTGTGCACCACAAGCCAATTACGCCAAATGAGATTCTAACTCTTGAGACTATCTTCCATTTTATTTGGTATGTATATCTGTTTTACATTTCCATGCTACTTCATGCCAATGAATTCTAAGCAGCATACAGTAATAAATTATAGTTAAATACTGTAATCACATGGAAGATAAACTCAACAGTAAAGAAGTATAACTTTCAGACCAATTTTCTGGCATCGGACAGCCACGTCATTTTCTCTAGTCTAGAATGCCAAGTTTCCTAATTGTTTTACTACAACCCAGAGGGTGAATGGGCCATGTATTGAAAGTGTACTGTGTCTGTGAAAAGGCTGGTAGTGAGAAGCATATAGCTTCAGCAAATAATCTAGGTTCAGCAAATCACTCTATATTTTAAAGAAATGTATATTGCCCCAATAGATGCAATAGCTACATGAAACAGTCTGTGATTAGCATCAGTGGTAGGTTTCTACCGGTTTGGGCAAACTGGTAGCGGCGGAGGCTGGAGGCTCCACCCATCCGACTGGACGTCATCACGGACGCTCTGCGCATGAGTGAAGCAAGCCCACACACAGTTCTGAACTGGAAGTGAAGGTAAGTGAAACCCACTATTAATTAGCATGTCTCCAGGCAGCTGCCTTGAGGTAAATGGTTTCATTATCAAATGTATGCTTTTATCAAATTTCACTCCAACACTGGAAAAACTTAGTTTCCCTTAACATTTAAGACAACATTTCTGTGTTGTTGTGGTTTCCAGTAGCAAAATGGATATACTTGGCCTGGATGCTGTTTAGCTTCCCAGTCTATCTTGCAGAACTGTACCAGAATGTTGTGAGTTCTCCCATCCAAGTGTTAACCAGGCATGCCTCTGCTTAGCTTCTAATTCCAACCAATATCAGCAGGGAGACGCTGCTCCCTACTGATATTTCATTGAAAGGATTTCTGGTTTACTGCACAGGGATAAGAAGGAAGCACTGGAATTCCACCTCTGTCTCAGGTCCTTAGTCACAAAATTCCTTGAACAGCTGCCATTTCAAGTACACACCATTTTTTTTCTTCTTTCTACAGAAAACAGGCCCACAATATTTACCATTACATTTAAATTTAAAGTAGAAATTCAGTGTAGGGGGCAGGAGGAGGATTCCAGATAGGTTTGATACTATTATAGACAAGACCTCACTTCTAAAAGATGCCATATTTGCATTAGATGAAAAGACATGCACTTTAGAGTTCCAAAGAGGCTCATGGGCAAATAATTTAATACTAAGACCATAGTCTCCCATGTCAAAAGTAGTTCAATTTTTGAAATGCTCTCAAAGACAGCCCAACCACAGAGTTCAATGCAGTAGTTTAATCTAGAGGTTGCCTTGAAATTGTGATGTAAAACCAAGATCGCTCTGTTTCAAAGTACACTAAACTTGACAAAAAGAATTTGAGACCTCGGCCACTGGTTTTCCAGGATCAAGCTTTGTCTAGATTTAATTTCAACTTCTTCAAATTTATTCAGTCCAGACTGATCTATTTGAAAGAATATAAGCTTCCAAAAGATGTTGAGTTCTTCAACCACAACTGGCAAAGAACTGTGGATGATGGGAATTGTAGTCCTACAACTTTTGAAAGCACATAGGTTATGCACGTCTATACTAGGGTAGATCTCATAATTAGCCTAAAAAGTCGGTCATGCAACATGTGCACGCAATGTGGGCATACAATAAAAAGACATAAAATATAACCAAGGTACTGTATAATTTGATACATCTCTTCATTACTGATGCTATGGAAATCATAAGAACTTCTAAAATGCCACAAAATAACAGGCAATAAAACTCCAGCAGTATAAAAAGCTCCTGTGTCAAAATTCAAATGAATTAAATATATCCTCTTCAATTGACAACAGAAGCAAAAGAACAGGCTTAGATCCTTTTAATGATCAAGAGCGTATTACCACCGTATAAACCAAGGAATAATTTGTTTTAGCTCTTCATTACTGATGCTATGTAAATTATGAGGACCTCTAAAATGCCACAAAATAACAGGCAATAAAACTCCAGCAGTATAAACAGCTGCTGTGTTAAAATTCAGATGAATTAAATATATCCTCTTCAACTGAGAAGAGAACCAAAAGAACAGACTTAGATCTTTTTAATGATCAAGAACATATTAATCAGGGCCAACAGTTCCATTATATTCACATTGGCTAAAATGAATGTATTTCATCTTACAGGAAGGGGATCTTATACTTCTTATACAATAAAATAATGCATTTTATCAATTAATGACCCGGCATCAATAAAAAAGCCTGGGGAAAAATGTTGATAGGTATTATTTAGTTCAAGCTTCTTTAATTATGTAATTAGGAATCTGGTTTTTTAGAATAAGCCTCCAAATCATGTATACTCAAACGACATGCTTTAATGACTCTTCTCAGTATATTATTACTTGTGGTGTTTTTATTGACCCAGGATCAGATTGCCTATAGACAGAGACTTTGCATGGATAAATATAAGAAAATATGGGGTTCGTTTATAGCAAATTTAGTAGGTTAAAAAAAGGATGATAGTCATATACGTGTATTAGAAATACACACACACACAAAATGTAATGTTCCTTTTGTTTTTTGCTTTTTCTGTTATTTTAAAAGCAAAAACCTATTAAAAGCAATAAGATATTAAAATGTATTAACTTTATTAAAATTTATTAAAAATCCTTTTAATGAAGGAACTGCCTACGGAGTTTTCTTTCATGGAACAGTATCATCTGCAGCTTTTCCATGAATGTTACTTTTCTCCTTAGGAACATACTGGATCAACTCAAAATCCAATGATGGGAATTCCTACTAAAGGTGTGTTTTTCATGGCCCCATTCAAGCACTTATTTATTTATTATTTATTAATTTTATTTCTATACCGCCCTTCACCCGAAGGACTCAGGGCGGTGTACAGCCTGATTAAAAGCACAAAGACAGACAAAATTTAAAAATAATTAAAATTATTAAATGATAGGCTCAATTATAAAACCCCCAAATTTAAAATCTCATATTTAAAAACCAATTAAAATCTTTACATTGATAGCCCAGACTGGTGGAACAACAAGATTTTGAGGGCACAGCGAAATACACGGAGATCAGAGATTTTACGAATTTCTGAGGGCAGTTCATTCCAAAGGGCAGGGGCTCCCACAGAGAAGGCCCTCCCCCTGGGTGTCGCCAGCCGACATAATTTGGCCGATGGCACCCTGAGGAGACCCTCTTATGAAGAATGCCATCCTATTTCTTTTGATGTCAAACGCAGGTGGGTTTCCTGTTCCTGATGTCGATGTACATAGCTAAGGCCACATGATTGCTTATTAATATATCTGCCTCAGGGGTGAAATCTAAAATTTGTTACTACCGGTTCTGTGGGCGTGGCTTAGTGGGGGGTTGGGTAATGTGACTGGGTGGGCCTGGCCAATTTTTTTTTTTTTACTTTTAAAACCATTTTTTCTACAACCTCTTCGGCTAAGAGGTTGTAAAAAAATGTTTTCAAAAGGCTCTGAGGATCCAAGCTGAGTTCCCTGATCCTCTGCCGATCAGGGAACTCATCTTGGATCGTCAGAGCATTTAAAAGAAAACAAGGGGTTTTTTTCTTTTAAATGTCTTTGATGAGCCTCGCGATCATCAGAGGATTTTTTTTTTTTTACTTTTAAAAGCATTTTTTTGGCCGAAGTTGTAGAAAAAATGCTTTTAAAAGTAAAATAAAAGCCTCTGTTGATTGTGCGGCTCAGCTGGGCATGGGGGTGGGGGATTTTTGCTACCGGTTCTCCGAACCACCTGCCTCCATCGCTACCGGATTGGGCGATCCAGTCCGAACCGGGAACATTTCACCCCTGATCTGCCTGCCTTGGATGGCCCTTAGAGGCTCTGTATAAATGATTGTGGGGGCCAAATGCTAACTCTGTAAACTACTTAGAGAGGGCTGTAAAGCGGTATACAAGTCTAAATGCTCTTGCTGTACATGTGTGATTTCTGTGAGCGAGATCAGAGGAGTCATGGACCCGTTTCTCCATTCCTGAAGTGGGCCAATGTGTCAATTTTTCAACATGCAGATGATAAAAGAAATTGCCTATCTTGATTAAGCACATAAACTTTCTTTGCAATTTACAAGAACTACCAAAGAGAATAATTAGCATCAACAGGAGACCCAAATACTGAGAATTTTCTGTTCTGTGATGCAATGAAATATCTTTTTTGCAATCAGTCCAGGATTCATTACATTTAAGATCATGCAGAGCATCAGCTGGAATATGCAAAACCTAAAATCCCAAGAATCCTAAGATTCTAGAAACTAAGAATCAAATCTTAGTTCCATTTCCCTCATCCATGAGTCACAAAGACAAGGTAAGCAGAAGAACTAAAGAAGAATGATAATAGTGGTTGATGCTCCTCTTCTGGTAGTGCTAATCATATGAGCATGGAAGAGATTTGTTAAAAATGGAGGAAGAAATAAGAAGGTACTGTACCACAAACTTTTAGAGGCTCATCGGACCAGTCCCTGCAGTCCCTGTGTGAATCGCACACCTTGACTTCCTCTATGCATTCTCCACTTTTACACTGAAATTTGGTGGGACTCTCGCACGTCGCCTCTGTTATGTCAGGCAAGGAAGGAAAAGCAGCTGAAGTTAGATTAGGTACATGAAAATGAAGATGCATTATGAATGTGATTAGAAAAAAAATGAGATATGGTTAAGCAGTGGGATATTTAGATGTGATAGATTAGAACAAAGTCTGCTAAAGACAAAAAATATCTCTGATGAGGCCTCACTGCTGGAATATGCTAAACAGTACAGTATACTAAGATGAAGAGTGGGTTTGCTTCTTGGGAATGGAGGACTCTCTGGCATCTAAGCACTTTTTAACAGTGTTTTCTGCCACACCCCATGCCAGCAGACTTATCACACCTAGCATATCTACCATTAATGCAGCCAGCTTCATCACTGTTGTCAGGGCAATCGTGCACTTTGTTGCACTGTTTAGCTCCATGGATACAGGTCCCATCACCACACTGGAATTCATCAGGGCTGCAGGTCACCAAGGCTTAAAAACAAAAAGGAAAACAAAAAGAACCATCATCACCTGTTGCATTCTTTTCACAGGGTTTCTAATTGTCAGTAATTCTAAAGTTCTGGGGTATCCAACAGTTGGATTGTTACATGCTGCCCACAGACACTTTCCATGCAATGGACGCTCATATGAATTTGACAGATGAATAAATAAATTGGAGTCTGGGATCATTTCCCACTTCAGCATGGCACAAAAGAGCTGGAAAAATATTGTCTGTTTTCATTTTCATATGGTTTGTTCTTAACGATAAGTCAACTATTATGGCTAAATATGGATTTAAATCCATTGTTTAACATTCACGGTTCATTGTGTACATTGGGAATATTTCCTTAACAACTACGAGTTTTCTGACTCCTAGTTCTTCTTTTTCATTCCAAACCATTCTTTTGCTGAACGAGAATAATATTGTAATTTCATTGCAGATGTTTCATTTTTTATAACTTATACTTTATCGACATTAGTGAAAAGGCTATTAGCTAAAGCATTAGACTGAAACTTTAATATGTTGAAATATTATAGTATAATAAAATAATAATAACAAATTATTTCAGAACAAGAATAAAAAGAAAAAATTACATCCATTTATGAAGGAACACACCTGGAAGTACATAATGGTAGGCTTCTAGAAATAATAACTGACTCTCAGCAATTAAGAAGCAATTAAGACAGATAGCGAGGGAACAGGTAAAAATTACATCTTGATGTTTAAACATTTGATACTTAAGTCCCATTTAACATTGCTTGATCTTAAAAAGCTAAACAGGATTGGAATTGGCTAGTATATAGATGGGACTTCACCAGAAAAATCTCGGTAAGCCATCCTTAACTGGAAAGCAAAATGTCCTCTAGAAGAGTAATACCATTTCTGTATTATTGCTAAGAAAATTACATGTCTGCCTTCTTTAAACCAGCAGCTTGACTCAAAAGTGATCTTAACTTTATTTAATCTCCATATCCAACTCTTGAATAATAAATGGCTATTTTTAGGCCACCTATATTGCTGCTTTCTAACAATTTTTAGACCCACCCAAAACTTTTTTTAGAAAGCACAAAACTTGTCATAGCTGAGTGTCAATGTCGACAACAGCTGCAGAAGCACAGCAAAAATGCCTCTCTGAAATCATGTATTTTCCCCTTGGAGTATAGCATCCTTATATTAAAGGTCACTGCCAAAGAGTAGCTCAAGCAATATGACACAGGCACTAATTCAGATGATCCAAGAAGATTGTGACAGAATCTCCTCAGCAATTTTACTGTCATGAGGAACAGAAATTATGGCTCTTCAACATCCTGGACACAAGAAGAAGAGACTACCATGTACCCAGCAAGTATATGATATAAATTATCATTTATAATGAGATATAAATACAATTAATTAAGACTGTAAATTACAGGCATTCCCAATCACTACAGTGAACTATGCTTTGGCAAGCAGAATATTTACACAATGCTATATTCTTTATGTGATTCCTAATCTGATTCCAAAGCTCCTCAAAGAGTAAACATAGAGAAGTCTATTCACAGATCACTGTGCAAGTTAAAAAGCACATCTGTAGCAAGGATTTTATTTTATGTAGCATGTCAACACCTCTGAGAATGAACCTTCTGAATGTCTCCTACTGGGAGGTTGTTTTTTTTTTTTAATAGTTAGTGAAGTGCAACAAGAAGCACTAAACTAGACATTGTTCTGAATGGTAAATTCAGGAATTGTTCTTTTCTCCTTGGGTTTCAGGTGAAATACCAACTGCCAAGTTACAGCTCACTTCAATTTAAATCATTTTAACTTCATTAAACTTCATGGGATTGAGCTCATTTAATGAAAAAAAAAAAGCAGTCTAGATAATTAGAAAATAAAGCCTTGGAATTCATGGAACCAATCTTGGCTTCACTTATCCATGAGAGTCTTCTAACATAATATTAGCAAACTATTTGGCTGGTTCATGGAAAGCCATTAACATCAGAGATAAGCCTCTGCTTAGTAATTGTGTACTGAAACGGAGTCAAAGTAGACAATATTTGATACCATGCTAGAATATTAAAATGTGAATACAGAAGATAAAGTTGGAAACACAATATACACATAGGAGGAAAATATGGATGGATGGAAAAGGAAGATCTTTGCTTATAACATCACAATAAGCAAAAGTCATGATCGTGCCCTATAATCCACATAAAGGTAACAGTAATGATAAAATCTCCTTTGAGTCAAGTTGGACTCCTGATGCCTTTATAGAACCTAACCATTAAACTGCTTACTACATCAGTTCTACAGGTAGACCTCGGCTTACAACCATTTGTTTAGCGACCATTCAAAGTTACAACGGCACTGAAAAAAAGTGACTTACAACAGTTTTTCAGACTTACTACTGTTGTAGCATCCCTATGGTCATGTGATCAGAATTTGGCCACTTAGCAACTGGTTCATAATTATGATAGATGCAAATGTTACGAAGTCATGTTGTTACCTTTCGGAAACTTCTGACAAGCAAAGTCACTTAACCACCGTCTTATTAACTGAACAACTGCAATGTTTCATTTAAAAACTGTGGCAACTAAGGTTTTAAAATGGGACGAAACTCACTTAACAATTGTCTTGCTTAGCAACAGAAATTGTGGCTGTAAGTTGAGGACTACCTACATATACACTCAGAGAAACATTTGGAACACCCAGGCCTAAAGTTCACAAGGATGCCTGCAGAACAAATCAAAATAGAAATATATCTGGAAAGGACAAGTTCTAGAGATCAGCCGTGTTCATCGAGCAAATCTGATCCATTCAAGTTTTGTGCTGCCTTTGATAATCTTTTGCTTCACTGACTCCATTAGTAGTGATTATTCAGCAAACTTTGTTTCTCAAAACATATGAATAGATGAAGCATGCTTTATATCAGAATCGTTTTCATATTTTAATAATATAAAGGGTATTCCTAAAAACACTTTACATTTTATAGTGGGTTGCTTATCCTGAGGTCTGGATTCTTTTTAGATCGTTGAGCAGGAGATACCAGGAATTTAAATGAGAACTGTTTATCTGCCAATTATCTACCTACTGAAGTCCTTCTAAAAGGTTTAAATAGATATACACTACATAAATATAAAATATAAATATGCACACACACGCATGCATAAATCAGGACATCAGCCGTTAGGTGTGCTCTTTTTCAACACATATTCTATTTATTTCTTTGTTCATCTGCTGCTCTCTATTTTGTTCATTTGCCAAAGCATTTTTATTTGTTTTCAGCACTAAAACGGAGCCTTCATTTTACTTTCTTCCCTCAAAAACAACTTATGACAACAGTCGGCATATGTGGCCTTGAAGCGGATTTTAAATTTAGGACACATTTCCTTTATATATGAGATACTGCAGTGTGACAGATGAGTATAAATAAAGGAAAGTTGATTATTTTAAGTTCTTTGCCAAAAAGAGATCATGATCACTAGGAATGCAAAAGATCGGAAAGCTTATTGCAGTAGATATACAAACAAACAATTGTGATCTAATGTAGATACAGCAGTTCAGGACCTGTCTGTTGGAATGAACTAGTCCCTGGGGGACCTAGCACTTTAATCTCCCTTCCCTCTTTACCACATGTCAATTCAATACTTTCTGGTTAGCTGAACCACAGTTTCCCATGATGCCTGAACTTGAGAAACCTGGTTTGAGTATTCCCTACAAAACAAAATATCAGACTCAGAAACTGTGCTTTAATCTTTCTGACTCTATGAAGAGCTCAAACAGTTTCCCAGAGAAATGTCACTGAAAATCATGCTTTGGTAAATCAGGGTGAATTGAAATAAATCATGCGAGACAAGAAACTTCCAAGCATATATAGCTAGTTCCTGGGCCTGTGTTGAAATTTACTCTGAGTGGGGTTTGGTACTAGAAGTCTGTCAAAATGCCACACTTCGCATAAGCCACTGCCTTGTACAGGTGATCCTCGACTTACAAACACAATTGAGCCCAAAATTTCTGTGGCTAAGTGAAAATTTGTTAAGTGAGTTTTGTCCCATTTTATGACCTTTCTTGCCACGGTTGTTAAATGAATCACTGCAGTTGTTAGGTTAGTAACACGGTTGTTAAGTGAATCTGGTTTCCTCATTGACTTTGCTTGTCAGGAGGTTACAATTAGTCACATTTATTTATTTAGAAAATTTATATTTATAAATATTTATATTGCTGCCTACTCACATATGGCAACACAAGATGGCTTACAACAGGGGTGGGCAACTGTGGCCCTTTTACAACCTGTGGACTTCAACTCCCAGAATTCCTGAGCCAGCTTGGCTGTTTCAGGAATTCTGGGAGTTGAAGTCCACAGGTTGTAAAAGGGCCACTGTTGCCCACCCCGGCTTACAAGGATGATCCCAAGCCACGGCAAACGTCATAAATATGAGTCAGTTGCCAAGCATCTGAATTTTGATCACATGGCCGTAGGGGTGTTACAATAGTCATAATTGTGAAAAGTCACTTTTTTCAGTGCCATTGTAACTTTGAATGGTCACAAAATGAACTTTGTAAGTTGAGGACTAACTGTATATCTATTACGTCTTCTGAAAATGGAATTAAAAACAAACAAAGAAAAAAAATCCAAATTCTTAAGAGTGTTCATTTCTACCTCCAGATGCAAGCTCAAGGCCTTTAAAAAAAAGAGAAAAATAAGAAGTGAGAATAGCCAAAGAAATCCATAAAGGGATTTAAAAAAAAACCAAAACAAACAAACAATAATAATCCAGAAGGTAAATTTTAAATTAGTGAACAGGAATTTTCTTCTGTAGCTGACAACTTAATGTATTTGCCCGATTTATATGATTTTTACTAATTCTCAATAATTTTGTAAATAAATTGCACAAGGCTTTCTTGGCAAATTAAAAAGATTCAGTCCGCAAGCAAAAATTGTCAACCAGGCAGATGTTTTTCAGCCACTCTGCTCATCCATAGTTTTGTATAAATATTTCATTTCCATGTTGCATTTATAAATATTTCAGTGAAACATTTTCTCAATTTCTGTCTGTCTGTCTCTTAAACCTTGGGTGAATGACTAGCTTAAACTACTTAAAACCTAAAAATAGATGAAACATTGTGTAAAGAGAAATGCAATATTCAATAGCTCAGGGTCCATAATAACGTGAATATTTACAGAAGAGGACCTTCAGTTTTTGGCACCCAAAGCTATTCAAGCTGCAGGTACAAGTGTTTTTCATTACAATTTAAAATGATATGCAGACAGGAATACAAACTAGACGTACCTTTTTACAGAAAACATGAATTAAAATCAACTAGCGAATCAAATGGACCTGTTATTAATTACTCAGTTCTAGATACAATATAGAATCAATATACAATATTAGTCACTAGAACGTGCTTAATTTAAACCAAAAATCTTGACATCAATATTCTAGTTAGGATTAATTTCGTTTTTATAGAACAATCTTGATTGTCAGGCACTTCAACTATAATCTTGTTGATAATCTGGGCAATTTGGAACAAGGACCTAACTAACCAGATATTACATTTCAGAGGTTGAGTTATAACTTCTTGCAAAATAAAAGATGCATACTAACTCTGCAAGAACCCCACCCAGAATTGAAATACAAAGGCCATCACATCAGGATCAAATGCAATGGATTGACCCCTTCCCCAAATACAGTTCAAAATTTTGGACACTTACAACAATCTTGTTCGTCTGACTTGTCTTTGCAGTCTTCATCTCCATCACATTTCCAATTCAAATGGATACATTCCCCATTGCCACACTGGAACTCGTGCGCTGCACAGGTGTTCACAATTTGTGGTTTGAGTTTGTATCCACACCTCTCCATGGACTCATCTGAGAGGTCCTCACAATCAGGCTGTTTGTCACAGACCCAAATCTGTGGGATGCACAGGCTATTGTTACACTGGAACTCATTCGGGTTGCAAGTGAAGGGAGGGCATTTTCTCTCGTCACTGCCATCACCACAATCATCGTCACCATCACAGACAAAGATTGTGGCTATGCAGGTCTTGTTGCTGCACTGGAATTCACTTGAAGAACAGACTTTGGGGGGAAAAAACAGATAAGGGTTAGCTCAAACTTATTATTTTATTTCATATTTTAAATCTTCAAAAAATCATCCTGCTCTTAGCTATCTTCTCCCTACAACACTGGAAAAACATGTGCAATGCTTGCACATTTCTATTTTTTAATACTGTTCCAGCCTGATGATTCTATTTATTATGCATTTAAAAAAAAGCAATCAAAACCACTCTTGTTTTTTACTCCATTAATATAACCACCTATTCATGTTTTAGGATAATGATAGGACCATGCAATGCTTCTCCCTCTGTCCTTCATCTTTGCTCCGGTTTCATAGCAACTTGAACTATCTTTTCCTGCATAGCTTGTCAACTTTTGGTAAGGGTAAACATTACATGGAAAATAAAGATACTTACTTAGTTTATAAACAAATAAGAATTTATTAAAAAAAACCTATTGATCAAGTGGAAGTCCTACATTTTGTTCCTAGTGCTGCCAATGGTAAGCTACTGGTAGTAAAGAGAACATTTAAGAGCCTTGGTGGCGCAGCAGACTAAAGTGCTGTTAAGTAGCACCAGCTGCCTGCAATTACTGCGAGTTCAAATCTCACCAGGCTCAAGGTTGACTCAGCCTTCCATCCTTCCGAGGTAGGTAAAATGAGGACCCGGATTGTGGGGGCAATAAGCTGACTTTGTATAAAGAAGAACACTGCTTAGGGGCCCCTGAAAGCCCTACTAAGCAGGTATATAAAAAAGTATGAAGGCTATTGCTTAACGCATTGTAAGCCGCCCTGAGTCTCCGGAGAAGGGCGGCATATAAATCGAACCAATGAATAAACAAACAAACAAACAAACAAACAAATAAACATAAGGTAAAAAGGACCTTCATATCGATGCTTTCCCCACTGGTATTAGAGGCATACAATCTCTGGCATTACATTAAAGAAAGGAAGTTTTAACCACAATAGAGCCTGGAATTTCAATTATAAGTTGTAGAGCTTGTAAGTTTAGTTACTGTATGACAGGATTTGATCATTTTTGTGACAAACTTAAAGTGTGCCACGACATGTGGTTGTTAAACGAATCCATTCTTCTAAATGGGCTCTTTTTGCCAGAATGTGACCAAAACTGGAAACTGTCAAAAATGTCAGACATCATGGCCACGTGATTGTTGGATGCTGTCCCCAGTACTAAATGCAAGCTGGTTGCCAAGTGCCTGGAATATGAAAACATGACCAAGGGGGAGGGGTGCCAGCAGTTACAACTTCAAGGACAGGTCATAAGTAGTTATTTTTAAGTCCATTATAATTTTGAACAATTGTTAAACAACTGGTTTGTACCTGTAGCCACATTTAATAACAACCATCTATAATTAGACCAACAGATCATTCTGCCCAATTATTTTTTTACACTGTGTATAGATTTATCCATCCTTCCTCCTTGTTTCGTTTTGTGAAAGCTGAAGAGACCCAGATGTGAATCTTTTATTGATAAAGGGGCTCTTTCTCTTTTACACAGCTTTAAATATCTGAGACCAGAATTATATACCTTCTTCTAAGATTGCTTCCCATAGTATTACTGAGAGGTTGAACCATGCTGATGCGCTGGAGAAGAGCAAAGGTTCATTTGCTATCTAAAGTTTTGGAGAGTTCTACCAAACTCTCACTTCCATATTACAAAGTTGGCATAAGCACAATTTTATAAGTATCAATTTTATTTCTTTCATAATTTATTATTTTAATGTTTTGACTATGTATCCCACTTTGAATGGGGAGAGTTGGGAATGCTGCAGTTTACTAAAACATATAGTTTGTAATCCCACACCATTCCTTGATATACCAAAAGAGAATATATGACATGAAGGACTATTTGTGACATGTATATGAAGAGGATGCTTTGGAATTAAGACTTGTGGCCAGCAAGTAAAGGCAGAGCTACTCAAGAACCATCATTGACTTAGGTATGAGTATAAAGAAGCAGGGAACAATAAAAATTCCCTCCATAATCCTTGCAAAGGACAAATTGAATTCACTATCCATCATTCGTAAACATTTATCAAGGCATAACAAATTAATCTATTTGTCTCATTTGGTTTAATAGTTAAAACACTGGTCTATTAGAAACTGCTGCTGAGTTCTATGGAAATTTTTCTTGGAAGACTGATCCATTCTTTAAATATCCTAAACCTAATTTGAGAATTCATAGTGACTTATTCTGAGCACTTCTGCTTAACAGTCCTTAAGAAGTACAGTCTTTGTAAAAAAAGGAAAAAAAAAGCCAAGAATTCAAATGAAGGTACTACTATTGATTCCTTTTCTCTACTTCCTATATTTAACTCACCCCAATTACTTCTTTATTCTAACTTGAACAATGTAACTGTTTCTCAAGTCTATCATTCAACATAACTGTCCTTGACAGTCACTACCAATTCAGAGCCTCTACAGCATTAATGTCAAGTAAATATCATTTTACCTTTGTAGGTTTCTAAAAATATTACATATTTGCTTATTCAAAAATGCTGTGCCAAAATCTGCCTTACAATTCCTACGAACATTTCTTTCTTCATTAAAGAAGTGGTTTTAAAACCATTTTTTCAGGATGCTAGAAAATTTCTATAGAAAGTCTCTCTCTTTCTCTCTTTTTTTTTTTTGAGATTATTTTGGTTTTATAGTAATAAACCGTGTTTTCCTGAAAATAAGACCCTGTCTTATATTTTTTGAACCCTGAAATAAGCGCTTGGCCATTGCCATGCGCTCAAAAGCCCGATTGGGCTTATTATCAGGGGATGTCTTATTTTGGGGGGGGAAACAGGGTAATACCTTAGCACTTTCTAACTAATTGTATGAATACCATACTCTTTTCACAAAGGCTACAACATCAGAACTATCTTCTACTTCAGCAGCAAATATTATTTCATTAAATGGAATAAGAGCCTATTCCAAAAAAATGTAGAATTGTTCTGCTTGACATTTCTATTTGCAGGCTTAATGCCAGTTCTCATAGCTTGAGTGAGAGACACCCCTTGGGATTCTTTGCTGTCACTTTTTGTCTTAACTCCACTAAGTAACATTTTCATCATTAGAAGCTGACCATTCCTAGAGTTGTGAGCTGTAGGGCTCAATAAAACGAAAACTATGTGGAATGTAGAAAAATGGGATTTTTTACTTGCTTGAGATAGGTAGCTGTAGAACGAACGAACGAACGAACGAACCAATTGCACGAATAAATAAATGGATAAAGAGGATTTCGCTTGCCAAGATAATCTGAAGAAAAGACTCAACTAAGAAAAATCTTCCTTTGATGATATTGATTCTTTTAATGTATACTGTATAGTCAAGGTTGTGTCTGTGAATCATTAGGAAACTCCTAGGGACCATTTTGATCCAGCTATCTTGTGCCGTGATCACAATGGTGTCTTGGGAAACAGAGCTTGTTCAACTGGAAGTTCAAGAGGTAGACACTGAAATGAGCTGAAAGCTGCATGTCTTGCCCTTTAGGGAAAGGGGGATGAATAATTCTGAACATTCATTCATATTAATTCACTGAAACAAATATAAATGTAATGCTATACTGGCAATTGTTTAACATTAAAACTTAACTAAAAATGGCCAAGATGGTTTAAACGTTCTTCCAAACATGAAAGAAATCAAATGTCATATGAAACTGGGGGAGTCCTAGAATTATATCATGTAAACTAGTCACGGGATAGAACTGTACAATTCAGAGGACTGTTGCATCTAAAGTCTGATGAGCAACTATATGGCCAGATGGCCGAGGGCTACAAAAAAAGCTGTTACAGTTAGAGGCCTGGCAGGGTGTGGGGTCAGGATCTGAAAGCCATAGCACTATTTTGCTGAGAATTTCTCTGCCCTCAGTTTGGCTTTTCTAAGTGGCAATTTCATTCTCCTCCAAATGTTAAGTAGGTTGCAGAATTTCAGAGCGTGTTCTGAACTTCCTAAGAAGGATGCACTGGGTAAATGCTCAGTGAAGTATGCAGGGATTTGGCTTCTGAATGGCATCGATAAGCCCTTTTGCAATAAATTAAAAATTCCTCTGGAAGTCACTATGTAACATTTACAAATAATTAGGCCTTTCTGAGAAGATTTCACACTTCCTCCCATCTCTGCTTGCCACATTTAGAGTTAGACTATCTGTAGCAATTCACATGAAAACTTATAGGTATTCCAGCTGCAACTTTTTCAGCCAAAAAGGAAATCTATTTCCACATTAAAGAGTTCCCACAAAATAAGCTTAAATATATGCAATTTCTTTTTAATTAAAGGGGAAGAATAAACTTTGAAACTACTGTAACCAATTGTTTTACAGTAACCCCAAATGAAAAGGAAAATAATCCTGAGAATGACATTTGAATCAGTGGTGGGTTGCCCCTAGTTCGGACCGGTTCTATAGAATCGGTAGTAAAACCTACGAGAGGCTCCGCCCACTGACCCCGACGTTATCAGGAAGCTTCTGCACATGCGCAGAAGCGCGCACGGCCCCGTTGCAAACCGGTAGTAAAGGTAAGTAGAACCCACCCCGATTTGAATCGTTTTAAAAGCCAATAGTTACATTCTCATTGTTCCTTATGCCCTATGTCATAATAAACAACATAGCTTGCAAAAAGATGACAGGAATCAGAATGTCAAATCTGGAAATACATTTTGGAGATCTCTGAATACTAGATAAAGATTATAACAGATTGCAGCTCTAGAGCTTCAGGTTTTGATCTTTACATAGTAAGTAGAATTTCTTGGAACCATCTCCTTCCATTTTAATATGGGTTTTCCCCTGATACTACTTCTACCATATATGAAATTGAAGACTAAAAGTCAGAGTAAACTAGTGTGTCTTTATTTAATTAGGGTATTGCCTTGTTATCTCTGAATATCCAGTCATAGGAAGACTTACAAATGACTCCAGAAAAAAGGTGCCAGGGTTTGAATTACTACATCAGCAATGGGCTATCCTGAATAGGATTTGCACCTCACATAGCGTCTGCTGGGACTCTGTATAAATGGGCCATAGTATCCTCTCCTCAGTGTGACTACGGGGACCCATGTCAAACTGTAGATCACATTGTGACCAGTTGTAAGCAGTCCAGTATCTGATTTTTTAAAAATGATGCTGCGCTTCAGATGGCCTAGACATTTTAACATTTATATTTTATAGTGTTTTACTAATCTAGGTAATTTGTTACTATATATTGCTAGCCCATGTATGATATGCCATCCACTAAATAAATAAATATTATACTGATACATTGACAGAAATTGACTAAAGTATAGGAGTATTATTTATTTATTTACATTTAGTATGTCTATTCCAAAAGATAAGGCAGGGGGATTCCATAACCTCTTTCCTATACTCATTTTGATATAAATAATTCCCCCGCTCCCTTTTACAGCCAAATAGGAAACAAAAATTATATTAAATTGCATGCTTTTTAAAAACAAACTAGAAATTTATTTCTCCTAGCTGCTTCGAAGAATTTTACTTGTAGGTATTTTTAGAATCTTCTTTAACCCAAATCTTACACATTTCAGATTGAATGAATGGAATGATCTGAGTGGATTTATATCAAACTATTCCTGATCTTGTCCTTTCCAGGTGTATTGGATTACAACTCCCATCATTCACAACCAACCACAGTACTTATGAATAATTGTTTTGTAGTCCAACAATTTTGGAGAATAAAATATTGAAAATGTCTGGGTTATATGTTCAAGAGGTAAAGTTTAAAGACAGATTATGTACCCTTCTCTTAATTATTGTTCCCCTTATAGACTAAATGGTTAATGTTTTACAGTTCAGCTATTCCTGTGCTTAAGGGGAAATCTGAAATTTCTTAAAAACTTCTTATGCACCCAAACGTTTAAAATGAATTTTAGAGAATTAAAAACTTGAGTTAAGAAGCTTCTGTGAAGGTATTTTACCTTCTCAGATCTGTAAAAAAAAAAAACTTCAGTAGAAGATGACCTCATAAACCTATATGAATTACTTCTAAACTTTAATGTAAGAAGCTTAAGACACAAATACTATGCTTTTCTGCTGGTATTTTGGCACCAGTTCCAAATTGCCAGTACTCCTAAGATTTCAGAACTTCTAAATATCTCCAAGTTTCTAAATGCCCCATAATTACAGAACTGATATTTTCTGGCAATCAGTCCTATTTTAAATTGTTTCTTGATAAAATACTGCTGACAAATTCATTTTGCTTAATGGCTTGGTTCCCCATCCCTTATTAGCTAATAATTTGCAGTGGCATGGATTTTGCTGAAAAGTTCAAAGTATTTTGATACATATGAAAGATGCAGTGATCGTGACACCACTAATGGAACACTCCAACAATATCCTTTTATCTGGCCATTTAATAAGTATTTTTAGCTCATCACCACTCTTCTATCTGTGAATTTGCAAACAATTTTTTACAATTTGGAATTGTAAAAAATGACCCTGCAGCAGCCAGTGATACAGTTCTTCCTCATCTCCTATTCGGCTATATGCATGCACATCAAAAGTCATCTCAAATAATAATAAATATATTAATATATATTATTTATAATAAATATAATATTAAATGACCATAATTGAGATATAACAATGTTGGCATACACTATTTCCTTGTGTTTTTATAAAAATTTATAAACAAGTGAAAAGGTATTACTTTTAGATCAATTAATTTTCGATCAGCTTCCTAGATTCCAAGAAAGTCTATTAAAAGTTACCAACTTTTCATAATAAATTAGGAGTATTCTGGATAAAATTGTGCATAGGTATATTGATTACTGCCTGGAAAAAAACTTAGTTTAGCCTTAAAAGCAATTTGCAGAATTTTATCATTATAAACACCACAACTAGAGCAAGTAGGCAAATAAAGCAAACAAGTTTGTTTTAAAATGGACAACTCTTTCAAGCACTGACCCCCATCCCTAAATCTTTCACCTGAGTGATAGGTAAGAACTCATATACAGATAATCCTCAATTTATGACCACTTGTTCAGTGACTGTTCAAAAATATGACAGTGCTAAATGAGGGGAACTTGTGACTGGTCTGCAAAGTTGCAGCATCGCTACAGTCACTTGATCGCAATCTGGGTGTTTGGCTTGCAATTTTAATATCGCAAGCCATGGTCACATGATCACCACTGGTGATCTTCCCTGTCTGCTTCCCACAAGCAAAATCAATGGGGAAGCTAAAAGGGAAGGTCACAAGTCACTCCCATAAGTTTCTCCTTGGAGCTCATTACAGGGCATGAGATGTCAAGGATCTTGTATTCTGACATGCTCTCTGTAATTCAGCACTCACCTGTGGCCCCTACCAGCCCACCCACACTCCCAAGCTGCTGCCTGTGGCTCTCACCCCCTTGCCCATGGTCCAACACCTGCCTGTGGCACACCCTACCCTTCACACTACTTGTTCTGGGCTCCTGTATCTTCCCATTTAATGACACATGCATTCCTGGTGTTACAATGGCGAATAGAATAGAATAGAATAGAATAGAATAGAATAGAATAGAATAGAATAGAATAGAATAGAATAGAATAGCAGAGTTGGAAGGGACCTTGGAGGTCTTCTAGTCCAACCCCCTGCTTAGGCAAGAAACCCTACACCACTTCAGACAAATGGTTATCCAACATCTTCTTTAAAATTTCCAGTGTTGGAGCATTCACAACTTCTGGAGGCAAGTTGTTCCACTGATTAATTGTTCTAACTATCAGGAAATTTTTCCTTAGTTCTAGGTTGCTTCTCTCCTTGATTAGTTTCCACCCATTGCTTCTTGTTCTACCCTCAGGTGCTTTGGAGAATAGTTTGACTCCCTCTTCTTTGTGGCAACCCCTGAGATATTGGAACACTGCTATCGTGTCTCCACTAATCCTTCTTTTCATTAAACTAGGATTGCCATTGCTGAGCATTGCTGTCATGTGATATTGCACTTTACAACCTCATCACTTAGTGGCAGCAATCCTGGCTGCTGTCACAAGCTGAGGATGACCTGTAGTTTCTTGGATTGTATGAATCCATTAACTCTAGTTTATAAGCTATCACTTATGGTTTAGTACACTGTGTAAACACAGATAATTGAGAACTATTCAGTAACTCAGGGTTAGCGAACTGTGGCTTAACATGATTTAGATGTTAATCTATACTTCTATTTAGGTCTAGAAATTTGATTGGTGTTTTCAGAGTGACAAAGGTTTAACATCTGAGTAAGACCCCATAATGCATTTGTTCTTCATTTTCTAAAGTATAATCTATTTAACTGGTAAATAAATCACCCATATATAAATCATGATAATTTTAGGAGAGCTAATAAAGATAATATTCTTTTCTCTGAAAAGATAACAAAAATATATGGTTGTACGGTACATTATTACGTGGAGGTACATAGAGAATTGCATAGAGGACATATCTAGTTCAAATAAAACCTTCCAATTTGTTACTCACAAGCTGATTTATTAGTTCATTTAAACTTTTCTGCCCTTGGACCAAGACATTGGGTATTGTGATCAATTAGCATTTTGAGTGTTATTTTCCATTTGTACAGTAATTGTTCTGAAAATGAAGGAAATTGTTTCCAGTTATTCTCCAGCTCAGAGGAGACCTGTCAGCTATATTGGTAATTTTACATGTCCAATTAGCTTGGTAGATTCCCCAGAAACAAATGAGGCTGTGATAGTCTATTAGCTCACATGTTGGAGTTGTTAACCATTTCACATAATGAGAATATGCCTTAGAAAAATGCATTGTGGCAGGAAGTACTATTCCTGAAACAGTTAGTGTGACATCTTAGAATAGTTTCCTTGGAACCATTTTGAGTACTGCCTTGTACAGGTAGTCCTTGACTTACAACTGTTGGTTTAGTGACCATTCAAAGTTATAATAGCACTGAAAAAAGTGACATGACTATTTTTTCATACTTATGACCATTGCAGCATTTCCATGGTCATGTGATCAAAATTCAGATGCTTGACAACTGACTCATATTTATGACGGTTGCTGTGTCCATGGTCATGTGATCATCTTTTGTGACCATCTGACAAGCAAAGTCTGTGGGGAAGCCAGATTCACTCAACAACTGTGTCACTAACTTAACAACTGCAGTGATTCACTTAACAACTGTCTCACTTATCAACAGAAATTTGGGGCTCAATTATGGTCATAAATAGAGGACTACCTGTACAATGGAATCTCTCTTTCACAGCTTTTCTGGAAGGGATTTGATACATCAAGAAATGGAGATGGCAAGCACATTATGGGCTAAAGAAGAATTACACAAATGGAGTTATCAAGCCTCCAAAAATCTTTCATGCAATTCCCAGAGACTTTAAAATGATGTTTCTAAGCTTTAATTTCTAGTGAGGCAGAAGAGAAAAATTATAAAGACATAAAAAGACATAAATTACCAGATTTCATTTTAATTAAATGTATATAAATGTATGTGGAAATGAAATGAAATCAGATTTAGTTCTTTGTTTCAGCTCCATCCCCCGATTTTAGGGAGCTGCCTCCATCAAAATCCCTGGCAGCTCAGGAATGGATATCCTAGGCCCATGATGGTAACCTATGGCACGTGTGCCAGAGATGGCATGCAGCGTTCTCTTTGTGGGCACACGAGCCGTCACCCCAGTTCAGCTCCACTGCGCATGCGTGTGCGCCTCCCGACGGCCAGCTGGTCTTCGGGTCTCTGCTGCACAGGCATGGGGGTGGGGCGCATGCAGGAGGCATGTGTGCATGCGTGGGATGCATGCAGGGGGACGTGCACATGAATGCATGGGGGCAGGGCGCATGCAAGGGGGTCATGCGTGCATTGCATTTTGGGGGTTTGGGTGTGCCTGCGAGCATTTGCGCGTGCGCTTTGGGCACTCGATCCAGAAAAGGTTAGCCATCGCTGCCCTAGACCCAGAAAAATTGCTTAGGTGGCAGCTCCACTTGAAGATGAAAAAATATTAATTGCTAGGTTATACTTCTCTTTTCAGCCTTTTCAAATAAAGGAATTTTGTGAGCACATAAATTTATGCTATTCTACAACTGTCTTCCACATAACCACCAACAGAATTGCAATGCAAAGAATGATCTTTGGGAGGAGGTTGCTTCAAGTAGGTTTTAGACTCCTGGCAACTGCCTGGATAAGTCCCTGCAGTTTTCTTGATGGTTTGGTACTACCCCTTTCCTAGACCTGAGACAAAGGGACTGACCAATGTCACTCAGCTGGCTTCATGTCTAAGGCGGCACTAGAACTCACCATCTTCCATTTTCTAGCCTGGTGCCTTAACTACTCGTCCAAACTGGCTCTCCTAAATGATGACTAACTTTCATAAAATCAGTAATTGCTCCTTTTAATAGTCTTACGTACATGTGATCAAAATATTATATAGTTCAATGAGGCAGACTGGTGTTACTCATAGAGAATTAATTTTGACTTAAATATTTCTATTTTTTTTGTTTGTTCCAGTTTGGTTTAAATTGATTACATACAGTTATTTCATTTGACACCGTTGAAAAGAAGAGATGTGATAGTTAGTACTGCTATGTTGAAATAAGTTAATTTGTTCCCTTATTTTGAAACGATTAAACATTCAACTATATTAGACCATAATTTCTGTAAAATTCAATGGAATGTTAGGCACATTTATGGCATACATAATACATCTTTTATGTATTAAATATGAATGAATTTTCAGTTTTTCCCTGAATATTCTAGTAATAGCTAGATCAGTATTTGCTAGACATTGGAAAATATATAGAAAACAAACTAAAAGGCAAAGACAGTTGAGTGTTAATGAATGTTAACCTTCCTTTCAGATGAATAAAATTAATGAAATATAGATATCAATATTGCATGATATAAAAATAGAATATTGGATTCTTACATTCTTAAAATGGATTCAGGTGAATAATCACTTAGGAAAAAAATATTAGTGTCTAACATTTAGTATATGGAAATACATATTCAAATTACGGCTAGCAGTATTTAAATCTTTAAAAAAGAAACAGATCATATTATATTTCAAATTCTGAAACAAATTAATGGCCAGGAGATAAAACATATCCTGGCAATACATGTCAAAAACATCAGTTTCTGAATCAATGGACAAAATAAGAATAACATAGCTTGAGCCAAAGGAATTAAAAAAAAAAAAAACAGTTTGAAAGAAAAACCTTGCAGCTATGACCATTTAAGCTCCCAGCGGTACAACTATGCTGAATAATGATATACCAAGCAATGTTCCCAGAATATGTTAATGAGGTCATTACACCATAAAATCTCTATTTCCATTAATTTAATTCTCTCTAGAAATACTCTAGTGGGGCAGGAAGGCAGGCAGGCAGAGACAGACAGACACCCTGATTCCAAGCATTTAATATATTTTGACATTAACCCTTTTTTCCTATTCTTCCTAGTGTTTTTACGCAAGTACTTTTTTTCCAGATTAACCGAGTGTTAATCCATTAGTTGCGACAGGAATTGACTGACTGGCTTGTCACCCGAGCTTGACAGCAGGGGCTGAGGGACAGTGACTGGCCCAAGTCACCTAGGAAGCTATCAGGCCTAAGGCAGAATTAGAACACAGAGTCTCTTGGTTTCCAGCCTGGTGCCTTAATCACTAAACCAAACTCACTTATAAACCCCACTAGTATAGCAACTTAGTTTAACTTAACAAAATTAAACTTAGTTAATTTTGGCTTAATTGGAAGAGTCTAAATTATAACTGTACCATGTTTCTATACCATTTCTTATAAGAAAGTATCATGAAGTGTGTCATTATAAAATATAATGAAATAAATAACTTTTTTTTTAAAAAAAGGATGAAGTGAAATGAAAACAAGAACAGGGTTTTTTAAATGCAAAACCTTGGAAAAGTGCCAAGATGGCGCCTGTAGGGTATGGCAGGGATGGCTGGGGAATGCAGGGTGGCCCAAAAGGCACAGAAGGAGGTGGAGCAAATGAGGGGCAGTGTTGAATTGGAGATGTGCATAGCAGGAGAGGAGAAGCATGAGGTTCTCACCTAATGACCGCCACCAGGACTATCAGAAGCACTTTGCTTAGTGATGAAATTGCCATCCCAATTATAACTGAGGACTACCTATATAATTTATTCTACATCGCTCCAAAGGTAATACTAGAACTTATTGGTTAAAATTACATGGTAGATTGTTTGGGTTGGGCAATTCCTAAGCATCTTATCCTATGCCAAATAGCTTTATATATATATATTCACTTGGGAGTTTATCTCCTGGATTCTACTGCCAGGAACAAGTAATTTTTTCCAATTTGCAGTGGAATATTTTACAATGGAATCAGGGGAAACTTATAATATAAATTCATTTAACAAGATGTTATACAGATAATGTAGCAGATGACCAGGTTGAGCCCGAGGGAGGGGTCAAATGCATCATAAGTTACGAGTCCCTGCACGCCCACAAGAGGTCTAAATCCATCCCACTTTGAATACTTTCTGAATTCCCGCTCATTTCCTGGGACCATTAGTAGCTCTGATTTTTGTTAAGAGCTTAAGCTTGCAATAAATCTTTTTATTCATTTGAACTGCCTGAATCTCCTGATTTCCCTGGCGCTTGATAGATAGTCCTCAATTTACAACTATAATTGAGCCCGCAATTTCAGTTGTAAATTATGATGATTGTAAGGGGGGTCACTATATATGACCAAGTCCAATTTTATGATTTTTGTGGCAGTTATTAAGCGAACATTGTGGTCATTAAGCAAACCTATCATTTGCTATGGACATTTTTTACCAGGAACGGGAAGTAATAGTTTCTGGGGGAAAAAAAGATAAATTACAGTCATGGGACTGCAAATATCTGTAAATGTGGGCTGGTTGCCCAATGCCCAAAATGCAGTTATGTGACTGTGAATGATGTGAGAACTTTGAATCCCAGTCTTAAGTAGTTTTTTCAGGGTCCATCAGAATTTTGAAGGGTCATAAATCAAGTATTACCTATAGTTACAAAATATGTTAGTGGCACAACATATTATGGTGGAATCATCCAATGGTGTGTGTAGGTTTGCTTGACTGACAAAGAGTAGCCTTGTGATGAATGCTGTAATCATATACATCACAAATGTTTGGTTTAAATTTGTGATTTCATTTCCTGTATGCCAGGAAAAGCTCAGCTTGATTACAAAAACTTTTTATCAGTTCTGGTTCTATAAATTCATTAGAATGGTAGTTATGTTCCAGCCATAATGCATAAACCAAGTTCAGCACATAAAAAGAAGTAAAATAAGTTTATATTATGTATTCTTTGTGGGATTAACTATTGCCTTCGGAAAGGGCTTTTTTAAACTTCTTTTGGTGTCCCACCTCAGTCTTTAGATTTCCAACGTACTGTAAATTAAATGGAGAGAAGGTCTCTGCTTTTTGTAATCAAACCCCTTTGCATCTTTTGTTTATTCTACCACTAATGTTTCAGAGCAGTTCAAACTGGAGGTTCTCTACTGAAGGGACATAATAATAATAGAATATGTAGAATTAGTGGGACATAATAGTAGAGTCGGTATTATTGCTTTGACTTGCTGTTTTGCTTCTGTAAAAATTGCTTTGCTAAGAATTAGCAAAGTCTCTGCCATTTGCTTCTCCAGTGATCTCACCTCTGGGTTATTTTGTTTTTATGTACCACTCTGTGCCTGGTGGATATCTCAAGAAGTGGGGTTGCTGAGCACCCACCCCACTTCCTTGCTGCACTGCTAAAGGAAGGGATAGGCCAGGGGGGCAGCATTGGGTACTAAGCTGATGTCTCTGAAGGTATAAAAGGACATCATATCTTCCCCAAGGTGTGGCTGTTTCCTCACATGCATTGTATCTGTATGTTCTGGATATAGTCCCACCCAGTATTTTGCTTTTGGCCATAAATAAAATCTGCTTCTTTTTGCAAGCCTTGTCTTGAGTCTCTCTCTTTGGTATTCTGGTGACTCAAGTACATTTTGGGACCTTACACTACCATCTCTTAGGAAAGCACCTCATATGACAGCAGAGTTGCCTCCTGAAAAGGATGCATTTTATTTTATTATCTGAATTCTCAGATGAGAGCCAATGTTTTATTACAGCTTATTTAACTCAGACTTTCCAAGGCGAGCTATTTGATTGAGTCAAAGAAGACAGATTACTTTCACATTCACTGCAATCATTTCCTGAAGCTAGAAATGTTACAGAATGATAGATGAAGAAATTTTCACAGGGCTAAACTGACAATATTAGTCCTTAGGGAAAAAGTTTCTTCCTTATTTGAGACTTCATCTAAACCATCTCTGTTTTGGCAGACACCAGGTTTGCAAATACAGTCCTAAAGTTTTCAGGGGCTAGGAATCATTTTGAGCAAGGTAATATTGATTCCTTTCCTTGTTTACTTCACAGCAATAATATCGCAGTAGTTTTCACGTACTTTTGTAATGTAAATTACAAAATTATAATAAAGAATAAAGATCAATATAAATATAACATCAATAAAAAATATATGAAGAGAACTTTGATACAGAATGGAGAAGATAGGACTGTATACTATCCTGTCACATGATCACCCAGACATAAAGACTGTAGCTGTGGATGATAAGATGAGCCTGAGAAAGAACGAAGAGAAGAATCAGATATGCTGTTACATCTGCAGAATCTCTCACAGGAAAGGGAAGCTGAAGTGAGCTAATGAATGGGCAGAAGCAGATGAACTTAGAGGGGAGGGGGAAAAAATGAAATTGCTAGCAAGCAGAGATTCTTGGATTGCTGAAGAGATGCAGATTCCAAAATGGTTGAAGATACCAAACAGGAAGATGAAGTAGTATAGGAACAAGTAACATGGCAGAGATTTCCAAAAGTAGAAGGGGATCTGAAGAGAAAGGATGATCATGATTATGCTAGCAATCAGATATTACCAGACAAATTCCAACTAAAGATTTTGATTAACTCTATGAGGAATTCAACACAGCAACAGCTCAAGATAGATTTTATTTATTTATTTATTTATTGTTGCGATTTATATGCCGCCTTTCTCCCTAGGGACTCAAGGCGGCTTACAAAATGACAAATTCCAATACAAATCACAATGAAATAAAATTAAAATCAGCAACCCTATTAAAAACAGTTTAAAATTATGACAGTGTCATAATTTACACAATGTAAATAAAGATACACAATGTAATACTAATTGGGCCATCAAACTATTCTGTACATACATTCTCCTTTGAGCATAAAAAGGGGAAACTCTGAATGTTTAACTGAATGCTGCTTACATAGTTATTTAAAGAATTGGTCTCTTAGAGCAAACACTTTTCTATCCTTTGTTATGCTTCCTCCCCACCAAAAACAAACAAACAAAGAAATGATATGGCATGATTCTCTTGAAGGTCTTATGTCTCATCTAATTCCTACATGGGCCAGTGACTGCTTTCAAAATTCAGCAGAGAAAAGAGAATCAATCACCAGCAATTTGGGACTCCCTTTTTGTTTTCATCCAAGAAAACCAACTACCTTTGGTTGCATTATTGCCATTCCACTGCTATATATGCACAACAGTATGATCGTTAAGAATCACAATCTGTGTATTATTTTCCTTTTCTCTTGCCATCCATTTTCTTTGTGTGTGAAGTTCTTTCAGACTGTAAGCCTGAGGGCCAGGGCTGCTTTTCTTATTAATACCTCCAATGCTCAGGCTGCTGAATATAAATGCTCTAAAATCACAAAATGAATGTCAAGAGCAGCATGCTGAAAGACTGTGGATACTTTCTTCATGAGGCAAATTTCCAGTTAAGAAGAGACAGAATCTCTATGGATATGATAGTCTGTATGGGCCTTCACAGACTTTCATTTCTGTTTCTTTTCTGTTTAACTGAGTGGCGTATTGGGAAGGCCAATACTTTTATGGAGATGTGGGGGGAGGACCTTTGAAAACTTGCAGGGAATTCAGAATTAGAGAAATGTGGAGAGAATAGATTTTTGATTGGCTCACTTATACATCTCAGGTACTGACTTCCTAATAGGCATATATGACATAATTCTTCACTACAGACAAGAAAATACCTGTATTGATTGCACATGCTTAAACATTTAACAGCAACCTGATGTAGCGATTTGAACATGGCATAGTTACAGTAAATCCCTGCAGCAGAATGTTTCCTGTAGGTTTGTTTGTCTATATAGGCAAGTTTAATGATGGCTATAAAAATCCCCGCATTGCCATCTGGAAAGTTCCTACCCTGGTTGATTATTTTCTAAAGAATTCCTCACAATTTGGGTTCATTACCAAAGTTCTGCTTCGTGATCCAATCCTACCTAACAAAAAAGTTGAGTGTATCACCTAGCAGTAATCGTCACATTTCAAACCTATTAACCCCCCCCCCTAATTAATTAAGAAACTGGTTATTCTCTTCCACCCTTTCTCTGGTTTTTAAGTTTCAAGGTTCTTGGATTTTTAGCATAGTGAAGTGAGAGAAACTACTTTTATCATCGAGGAACTCATTTTCAAAAAGACCAATGTGTGATTGATGAGGTTGATATTACTTTGAAATGGAGATACTTTCTCTGGAAGTCAGAGGCGCTAATGTGACAGGAGGTTTTACATTTCAAGAGATGAGCTTGAGACTTGCCAGGAGTTTTCAAATACCCAAGTAAAGGGGAAAAAGGAGTCTCCCATTTTAGAAAGAATACAAAAGCAAAAGAACCTGCTGTCAACCTCTAAAACCATATTTGGAGACAACCAAAGAACAAAAATGAGATATAAAGAAGGGAAAAGAATGTAATTAATAAAACCAAACAAGATTTTGAAAAGAGAAAGAAAATGGGAATCAAGAATAACAGCAGGGAAAAGATAATTTTCAACCCGAACAGCTTGTTTGTGGAAAGTAAGAGTTCTTTATGAGAAAAAGAAATTAAAAATTCCAAAGAATAAAGACAAACTGAGGCAATGAATAATATACAGTACTTTGAGTCATTGATTCATCATATAGTTCAGTTTTGTACTGATACATTAAGTTTGTGAATATACCTGACAGCTTACCTGTTACAACTCTAGATAGGAATCCAGCTAATTTCAAGAGGAAGGAAACCTCTTCCTCCACAGTCAGTACTGGAATGCATTTTTTAAAAAAAATTCTCCCATCAGAAAAGTAAAAATCTTGATGACTGTCAGCTTTCTTTATAAGGTTCATTTATTCTTGAGTACTGTATAAGAATAGACTGCCAAGCGGATTCCAGTTTGAAATATATCAATTTACACTAAAGGCATGGAAGGTACTTTTTTCTACTTTATGTAATTTCTTCTACATAGGAATTCTTTTTTCACATATTGAAATTTACAATACATAGAAATATAGGAAAGAGAAAAATAGTTTCATGAGCTGATTGCTTGAAACAATTGCCTTTTGCTCATTAGAGTACTGAAGATACAGTAATGTCATATTGCATATAGATAGTAATATTTATCTCATTTTCTATATCCCCAAGTCTAAGCTAACAAAAAATTGAATGTAACAAATAAAATAAGAAAGGTTTATCATTACAAACAAAACCTTAAAAAAATTGTACTGTAGCCCAGGGGTGGGTTCTAATTTTTTTTACTACCGATTCTGTGGGCGTGGCTTATTTTGTGGGCGTGGTTTGATGGTCATGTGACAATTCTTTAGGATTTAACAGAGGTACTGGTCTACCAGCCTTTTAACTGGTTGTAGAGCTGTACCGGTCTACCCATTTGTTCTTGGAGAGTCCTGGTATATCCCTTTTGTTTTTTGAGCGTCCCGGTCTACCCGTTTGTTTTTCGAGCGTCCTGGTCTATGCATTTGTTTTTCGAGCGCACTGGTCTACCACCACACTGCCTTTTAACACTGATCAGCTGTAGGGCGGCCCTTTGAAGCCCCCCAGCAAGTGTTTAAACAGTTTTTTTCCTTCCAGCTGATCAGCTGGGACTAGGGAAGCAGCGAAAAATTGGGGGCAGGGCCAAATAAAAGGTAAGAATAACCCGGGGGGGGGGAATGGGAGGCCCCAGCTCCCGAACAAAGAGAACCGGTTCGGTGATGTCATATCGTCACCGCTACCGGCTTGGCTGAACCGGGCCGAACCAGGAGGAACCCACCACTACTGTAGCTCTTGGAACCTAGAAGTCACCTTAATCTTACCGGGGAATCCAATGGACAATTTTTCAACTTTACAGACTAGCACTGATGATGTTATCTAATTTGGGTAATGAAACATCTGCAAGAAAACAAGCAAGCTCAGAGAGCACCAAGGACCCCTCATGTCAACCTTGAGCTACAAATATTCTCCTTTATTACAACCTTATATTTTAATATGCTTTACAGTGTGTGAACATTTTATTTAGTGGAACCACAGCTGTTCTATAGATTTTCATCCACTAGTGTTTCACTTGCTCCTTTGAAAACAAATAGGGCCCTGATTAAAATGTTATTTTTTTCACCCCTTTGATTGTATAAGCAATGTTTCTGGAGTTAACAACTATCCCAAAGGCACCTACATTATGAACCAAAAAGAGGTATTCATGGGACCTGCATATTAAGCTACAGTTTGCTTTAACCATGGTTTGTTAAATACATTAGTTTTTTTGGCCCATCTATTTTTAGTATTTCTATCTTTGTATCTTTGGATATGTTAAAAGCTGGGACAGAACACAAAACCAAACCTGGAAATAAGCCATGAGGCCTGCCTACACAACATTGTAAGCCACATTTGAAAACACTAAGACAAAAATAAAACAGGTTTTTCAAACTCTGCCAGACTATCCATGGCTTATTTACTGATCTCTCTTAGCAAATCATGCTAAATAAGAAAGAAGTCAAAATGAAGCATAATGCAGGGCAATATGCTATCTGTCCAATGTTAGTATGAATTTTACTTCCTCTCTTTTCAGGAAATCTAATAGGATAAAGCAATTTGATGCACCACACAATACAGTTATACAGAGCAAATAACATAGAGAAGAAAGATAGGAGGGAAAGAATGTGGAGTATGGGCACTAGACTAGCAAGCATATCTTACTAGGTTTTTACACTTACTGTTAGTGCAACCAGCTTCATCAATTCCACTTTCACAGTCTTTTTCTCCATCACATTTCCAAGACGCAGGAATGCATTTATTGCTGGAGTCTCCACAGCTAATTTTTTCAGCTAGACATACTTGTTTGGCTACAAAAACAAACAAACGGAACACAGTTAAAGTTACCCAGGCCAAGAATATATTGTATCCCATCCAGCATTGCTTTGACTTTTACAAATGTAAACATTATTTATAATAGTTCTGAAAAAAATTGGATTTCTTTTTCTCCCTCATATCTCTGAAAGCTTCAAATAAAGTTACAGAAAATAAATTTATCCAAGATATTATGCACCACTAATAGTGCATCTGCATAGATTCAGTTTTTTTTCATGAAGGAACTATTCATAAATTAGAAAATAATACTGCTTAAACTCACTGACCCACATACAACTGGAGTAAAAAAATTACAAAATGTATTTCTGACTTTTTTTTCAAAGAGAGGAAGATAATTTAGGGAAGCTGCTTATTTGATCAATTCATTGAAATTGGCTTTCTGTGTAGTATTTTTATGGTAAAATATTTACTCTTATTTGCATATGTGCTGTCATATCTTGATAATATAATAATTTCTTTGATGGCCCTAAAACTGGAGAGTCCATCCTTTTTTCTTAAAAAAAGAGAAAAGAAATTGGATAACCATTTGTCTGAATGTTGGATAACCATTTGTCTGAAGTGGTGTAGGGTTTCCTGCCTAAGCAGTGGGTTGGACTAGAAGACCTCTAAGGTCCCTTCCAACTCTGTTATTCTATTCTATAAATTTTAGAAACTCTACAGAATACATGAACAAAGCTAAACTTTTCTTTGGACTGCATCAACTGGGAATATAAATATACCCCCTCCCACCGGGGTTGTGTGTGTTCTTTTTTTCTGTGGAGGAGAATACAAAATTTAGAAAACAAAATGGAAATACACCCAAAATTGCCTTGGAATAAGCCTCACATTCACTTTACAATCTATAAATAAATAATATAAGACAATATTAATAATGTAGGAAATACAAAGTGTAGTGTTTGACATGGTGAACAAATTTATGGAGGATGTTTACTTAATACATATTTTAGAGCACTGATAAGGATAACCCTGAAGCCAATGACTGCTTACAAACAATAATCTAATAAATTTTCTTGGAAGTAAGTCCAGCTTATTTTAATGGACCTCACTTCAGGAAAGCTAATAAAGACTGCAGTTTCAGATGCAGAAATGCCTTAATTTTGTATATGCAAAAATATGAAAATTCCGAATACTGGAAAGCAATATTTAATATTTCTCCAATTATCCCAACTGTCCCCTAATTGCATTCTCTTTTTCAGGTATTCATTTTTATGTTTGGGATACTTAACTAGGTAGAAACATATATTACCAACTTAAATCTGATCAGCTGTCATAAAGATGGCACCACTAACATTTTATATTGGAATAGAATACTTTATTGGTCAAGTGTGATTAGACACACAAGGAATTTGCCTCTGATGCATATGCTCTCAATGTACATGCAAAACAAAATAATAATAATAATAACAATGATGATGGTGATGGTGATACCAGTAAGAGAATATAGTAGAACAGACGAGAAGGGTAAAAGTAATACAGCCATACTACATAGGTAAATAGACACGTGGGAATTAGGTGTTCAGCAGAGTGATGGTATTAGAAAAAAAACCAGTCTCTTGTGTCTAGTTGTTTTGGCATGCAATGCACTATAGCGGCGTCCCAAGGGAGGAATTGTCCAGGATGTGAGAGGTCTGTAGATATTTTCTTAGCCTTCTTTCTGACTCATGCAGTATACAGGTCTGTGGTATGCTATTGTATGTATTGTATATTATATATGTATATGGTAGATAGGTATATTGATGACACTCTAACTAGTGCCTCCAGCTATAGACGTTTTTCCCTTAGTTTAACAACTACATTTTATTTTTATACACATTAGTTTGAAACTTTCCCAAAACAGAGTACAGTAAGAGACTGCAACTGGGGAAAATAATAAAGAGGTCTTCTGACATTATTTGAGAAGTATACTCTCTTTATAAAAAAGACATGAGATTAATCATTTCAATGAGGCAGAGAATTTTTTCTCCAGACTAGTGTCCTCCACACAGCAGGCTTAAATTCTAGGATTTCAATTCTGGAACTAGGAGTACTATAATTAGGCTGTGATGCAATAATTGGATGGAAAATATTCATTTATCTGATTTTCATGCCTCTTTGGCAGGCACTCAAAGTTGCTTACAAAACACAGGACAAAACCCTCTTAGTTGCAATTGAGTGGAGAGGGAAGCATGCGCAAATGGGCTTTTCCATCATATCTCAACAACTACACAAAACTGAATAATTAACTAACACATAGAAGCTGCCAATAGGCAAGGAGTTAAAGGCTACTCTGCTTTATTTTAATTTTGGCCTTTTAAGTTGCATTTTGAGATACAGAGTTAAGAAGAAAAATTACAGTTAACAAATGACAAATCAGTGCAAAAAAGTTCTAGGAAAAAGGCCATCCATTTGTTAATGTTTCAACTGGAAGCAAATGTTGATCAATATCAACAGCAGGCTGCAAATAAAAACTCAGCTGCAGGTGCAAATTACGTCTACTTAGCAATTCTTGCTTCCATCACTTTCATCTTTTTTTGTGGCTTAACAACTTGCAGTTTGAGTTTCCCCGAACCTAGGATAAAGAAAGGGTTAACCTGATAAATGACAGGGAGTGGTGTCAAGGTTTATGTTGGTGCAAAACATAGGGAAAACAGAGTCTTTCAAAAACAGACCATTAAAAAGACTTGGTTAAAATGTCAGACACATCAAGACCAATTTATCACCATGAGGCACAAATGCCAAGGATGGACAACAATGCTTTATTTATACAGAGACAAGAGGGAAGACAAGCAAGACGAGTCCATTGACTTGCCACAACCAATGGCCCATTCATTCTTGGTTTCTTTACACCCCAACAGGACAAATTCTTTCATTAAAATTGTTGAGCCTAACTGGCGCCCCATTGCTTGGCTTCCTCTTGTGCTACTGCTGAGCCTTTCAGGCACAGAAGCATTATATATATACATATATATTCAAGGGAATGGCTAGATAACAGACATTGACTTTCACATGACCATTTGTCGGGTTCTCACCATACAGGTGCTCTAGGGGCATGCAAAAAAATAAAAATCAGTCCCTACTTCTTGTGGGAAACCTGCAGATCTTTTCAATCTTTCAATAACAGACTAGACGGTTTCCGAGAGCATGAAACAAGGTCTATTTTTGTGGAAATGTTATTTTGAACAAGAAGGCCTGCTTACCACTATCCCTGCTTTAAGATTCCCTATTGTTCAATTTCTTATAAAATATGAAACAGTATACTAAGAAGATCCAAGGTTTCTCACAAATGTTATGTGTAAACTGCTAATTCAGCCTCAGGCATTAGCAGCTACATATATAGCAGCATCTCCGGGTGCCGTCGGCTGGGCAATGTTGGCTGACGATCCCCAGGGGGAGAGCATTCTCTGTGGGGGCCCCTACCCTCTGGAAAGAGCTGCCCCTGGAGATTCGTAGGATTCATGACCTTCGTACCTTTCGTCGCGCCCTAAAAACATTATTATTCCAACAAGCAGGGCTGGCCTAAATAATAATAATATTTTACTATTTTAATGGGTTGTTTTAAGAGTTTTTTGGCCAATTTATTTAATTGTTTTAAATTGCTTTTAATTTTTATTTTGTCATGGTTTTATTTTTGGCTGTACACCACCCTGAGTCCTTCGGGAGAAGGGCAGTATAGAAATTCAATTAAATAAATAAATAAATAAATAAATAAATATAATCCATCCTATTGCACAACATATGATTCTTATACCCTTGGGATTGAAGCCAGTGAAACTCTGTGAATAGTACTTAATTCCTACTGAAATCATGGGATTCCAGTTCAGGTTCCCCACTGTTTTCAGAGGCACTGGATTTACACACTGTCTAATATAATCCTTTGAGACTAGTAAGGATTTAAATTCATGAATTAGGCTCATCAATAATCCAGCTAGATTTCAATACTAGTGACATCGCTGGTGCTCACTAATTCATTCAATATTTGGGCTAGGGAACTTTTGGACAATCATGAAACATTAGCATCTCTAACATCATAAGTGCCCAGAAAAGAGTTCTACGAAGTGGAGATTTTCCCCCCTTCCCAGAATACAAGATTAGACTAAAATCTTCAAGGGATTAGACAATTAATCTCTAAAGGATCGACAACATACAGAGTAATTCCATTTTGGAAATGCCTCATTCATTTCTTAACTCTTTTTAAATACTGCTGAACTTCAAGCAACTGCTAGTAGTATGTTCTAGAGTGAAATGAACAGAAGGAATTGTTTAATTGTATTCTCAGAAGAACTGAGATAAAAACACTTGTCTTGTGGGCACCAATAAAACAAAATGAAAACAACTTGGTTGCCAATAAGAAAAAGAAAACAACACAAGGTTGAGAAGAAATAAAGAGAGGCTTGTATAAGAAAGGGATGCATTAGAAGTCATTAAGGACAAGCAAAACCAATAGTCCAGATCTGTAGGGATGGTATTAATAAAGTCCCAAAGGTGATTTTCCCAAAAAACAACCGGTCTTTCTTGGTTTTTTTTCCTCTGAAAACATTTCGCTTCTCATCCAAGAAGCTTCTTCAGTTCTGAAGAACCGAACATTTTCAAAGGAAAAAACAAAGAAAGCTCAGTTTCCTTTGGAAAAAGTACCTTTGGGGCAAGATTTAGAGGATCTGGATGATTTAGAACCATGATGGCGAACCTATGGCACGTAGCCATATTGGTGGGCACGCGAGCTCAGCTCATTTTTGGGCCTTCTGGGAAGCCAGCAAACAGGCTGTTTCCAGCCTCCAAGCTCCTAGAAAGGCTCTGGAACCTGGGGAGAGAGAAAAACGGGCCTACCGGGCCCACAGTGCCAGGACCAAGGCGGAGCAGGGAGGTCGCGCGCGCATATGTGTGGGCAGGGCGCATAGAATTATGGGTGTGGGCATGCATGTATGTGACCTCCTCCCCATCCCCCCCGCTCCTGGCACGCGATGGCAAAAAGGTTAGCCATCACTGATTTAGAATGTCCATAGGCAGTATTAAGAAAACTAAAACACAGCTAAAGTCTGATATGGAAAGCTGAGAGTTGCAATAAAAATATCTTTCCCAATCTATCTAAAGCAAGAAAGCAGGAAAGTGTCAAGATAGCTAGGAAATACATAGCCAACTTAAAATTATCTGGTGAAGGAGGAGTTGCGATCATTTTCTATTAATAAAAATCCCAACAACAGAAGAAAGGGATAATAATGATTCAAATTACAAGCACAAAAAAAATACTGTTCATGGCTTCACATAGTTCATTCAACACACACACACACACACACTTAAAAAACCTAATTGATGTTACATTGCATTAATAATATCATTTCCACATCACAAGTAGCATAGTTTATTTCATCACTTAAATTATGCATTAGTTTAATCTCTAAATGATAAAACAGGAATAATTTCAGGGAAGAATCATTAAGGAGTAAACTAATCTAGAAAACGTATACCTGTACTATAGAAAGAATATTGTATAGTTTAGAGAGGAAAGAGTTAGAAGAGAGTGTTCCTCAAATACTCAAGACTTATTTTAGAGGCAAAAAGACAGAATCAGTAGCAGCAGATTAGTAGCAGGTTGAGTATTGTGATACCTGTTTTAGCAGTAAGAACAGCAGCTATTCAGATGGTGGCCATCTGTTAGGGTGTTCTACTTTTGGATTTTTTGCAGTGAAGGGCAATTAGCCTATTGAGCTTATAAATCCTCCAATTTTATGATTCTGTACTACATGTTGAGTTACTGGAAGCAATCCTTCTCAATATTTATTTTATAATATTTATAGTTTACCCCAATCTCAATCTGGGTGGGGTACACCAAACTCAGAACAAAATCAGGGCATTAAAATCTAATTCATGTGAGCAATGAAATACTGACACAGGTCTTAAGGGTTCAATTCACAAAGACTTTCAGGTTTCAAAGAGAGAACCTCTCAAATGTAGCCTGCCTTCTTCAGATGTTTTGCATTCACCTCTGACATAAAGATGATCCAGAGGTCACACACAACAGAACCAGGAATTTAAATCAACTCATCAAAAAGGAAGAGACTGCTGATGAAATGGACTTAAAAGGCATTCTTTGGGTTTTCAAAACAAGGATGGCACCAGCTTGTTCCTGAACTATCCCAGTGGTTCACCAGACTTTATGCCAGTGTTCTCAGAAATACTTTGCATGTGAAATGTTTCATTCACAGCTGAACGAACACAGACCACACATAAGCCTGGTGAATGAACACTCGGAAAGTTGTAATTAGAAATAGAGTATGTGATTTCAATTATGCTGTGATACACAGATGCTCCTCTTGTGTAGAAAAGATCTCATTCATTAAGCTGTTCAGTAAGCATTTCAACAAATGCTTCATAGGGAAGTCTGAAGAAGACTGCATGGATAGCACTTGTGTGTGTTTTTCTTTTCCAAATAATGACTTTCTATGATTATGAAACAGCAGTTTATCTCTCCATCCCTTTGGCCTGACTGAAAAGATCAGTGACTGTGCTTATATATAAGTTGCACATTTAATTATCCTCTTAGGAAATGAATCCCTATATTTTAGAGAGGAAGTACAGAATGTGGGATTAGATGTTCTTTTCCATTAAGTCCACCCTTCTTAATGAACATATTGTTCAGACAATTATGAAAGTGGAATTGATCTCAAGAAGTGTTAATGCCATTATGTAAATGATAATTTAACTTTAGGTAAATAGCCTCAAGTGATAAAAGAACCCTGACAATAAGAACTATCAGGAAGTAAACTTAAAAAAAAAACAAAAACCCATGGCCAAACTTTTGGATACTTATGACATGCAGATGGGACAAAGTCTGTTTCCACCAATAAACCTGCTGGCAAATCACAGACTTATGTGGATTAAAACTTCCATAATGCCACTTGCCCCTTCATGAACCATATGTTCAAGAAAACATACCTCCATCTCCAATCTCTTATTACTTAGGAAGAAAGGGAAGGGGAAGGGGAAGAAGAAGAAGAGGAGGAGGAGGAGGAGGAGGAGGAGGAGGAGGAGGAGGAGGAGGAAGATGATGATATTAAGTTTAGATTTGTCTTTTCTAGAACTCAAACTGTCTTCAAACCATTATCAGATATTGATACCAAGAGGAGTATTCCCACTTTTCTCTATTTATCAGGTGCCTGCAAAGTAAAGGTGCCTGCCATCTTACTTAAATAATGCAAAACTGTGGAATAGTAAAAAAGAATAGTTAAATACAATGTCTCAGTTTATACATCTTAAAATTCATTAAGGTGAAACTACAAATTATATATATATATAAATGCTACAATTTTCTTAAGAGCTGTGGTGGCACAGTGGTTAAAATGCAGTAATGCAGACTAGCTCACTCCAGGAGTTCAATTCTGAGCAGCTCAAGGTTGACTCCCCCATCCTTCCAAGGTCAGTAAAATGAGAACCCAGATTGTTGGGGGCAATATGCTGACACTGTAAACCGCCTAGAGGGGGCTATCTTTATAGATAGCCACTATGAAGTGGTATATAAGTCTAAGCGCTATTGCTATTTCAGAACACTGCAGATTCTTAAAAAGAAAATAGCATTGGATATTTCCTTTACTGTTTATTTCTGTATTTTCAAACTTTTGTTCAGACCCATAAAATTCATATGATTAAGCTCAGTTGTGAGTCAAAGGGAACCATCCCAAAAATTATTTTTAAAAATCCCCCCGTGTGAGAAAAGTTGATTCTACATATTCTGGAAAAGTTAGAGGTATTTTGAGGTGATTATTAAATCCAAGCAGATACCATAGTGAGGTCTGTGTAAGTTAAGTATTCTGGAATGTGGTTGAGAAGAGCACAGATGATCAAAGACAGAATCACATTGGGAAGGACAGAGGAACCGCTAACTCAGCTAATTGACTTAGAGTGATGGTCTGAGAATAGAAACAAATTCCCTAGCTATAAAATATTTAAGGAACACAAAAAATGTTATAATATAGTAACTGATGTGGTAATTATAGGAATTCTGCTGAGTGGAGGTCCTTCCAGACTGAAAGAAACCTCACATTGCATCCATGCTAAATTTGCTCACTTCCATGCTATAGATTCCTTATTTATCAGATTCATATTTATCATATTATTTATCATATCTTTTCAGTGCATACAGAATTTTCCTCACTTTATTGTTATGATCAGCTTGTAACATAAGCTAAGGCAGGGGTGTCAAACGTGATTGCATTGAGGGTTGCATCAGAGTTGTGTTTGACCTCGGGGGCCAGGGGGCATGGCCAGGGTGGGTGTGGCCAGCTTGACATCACGTGTCGAGGCTCTGTTTTTGGCCACAACGGCCTCCTGCAGCCCTCTGCCAGCAAAAATGGAGCCCCGCCCACCGAGCTCCATTTTCACTGGCAGAGGCACCATAGGCTGGTCCTTCACTGTTTCCAGGATGGGCCCGCCGGGCAGATCTAAACACCACATGGGACAGATCTGGCCCGTGGGCCTTGAAAGTTCATTATTGGCCAAGATAACTAATGAGAAGGAAGTATGGTATAAAACAAATCTTTTAATACTTTTACTTTCTTCTCCTACTGGGGATTGACAATCACAAATGCTACTTGTTGTTCTGAGTACTTTTATATTATTAACTGTAAAAAAGTATGTTTCTAACAAAATATAGTTTTTTTCAAACAATATATGCAAAAAATTAAAATCTCAGGTGTTTTCCCGCATCATTGTAAATAAGTTGGTTAAAATATTTAAAATCCTGGTTAAAATCCCATCTTAAAATCTTCTAAAAATCCTTACAGAGCACTCTGCAAGGTCCTTTAAAACCTCAGCTAAAATCCTACCAGTGACTTTAAAAGTTTTTCTTATAGCAACGTTTCGACAGGCTCACAACCCTGTCATCTTCAGGCTCTGTTTCATTTAGAAGCTATGGGTTCTCTGTTACGAGGTCGGAGCTGTCGCTTATCTATATTTGCTGCTGCTGACGTGTGCTGGCTAGCCTGCAACTCTGTGTCCCGATTGGAGGACAGCAGTTTTTCTTCCTGCTTCCTCATCCTAGCTGCTTGGCTTCGTGTTACAGGCCCAGCTTTCTCAGATTCTCTATTATTATCTGTCTGCTGTAGAGGGGAAAGGATTCTGGTAGGCATCACAGCACCCTTGATTGTTAGTTGAGATCTCAGCCTGTCTTCTGGCTCGATCCACTCTCTCTCCCTATTGCTAGCCACCCTCTGCAGAGTGGGAAGAATTCTGGTAGGCCTTGCAACATCACTGGTTGCTTGTTGGAATCTCTGCCTCTCTTCTGATATTAACACTCGAGTTTCTCTCAGTGCAGGTCCCCAAATACTTGATAACCTAGAGGCGTCGTCTCGTCTGTTCATATTCTGCGGCCTCTTTTCAATTTCGATGGCCTCCCTGATTATTCTTTTGTTGAGATGTTCCTCTTTCGCCACTGTTCTGGTTTTATTAAAATCAATATTGTGTCCCGTGGCTTTCATGTGTTGTACCAAAGAAGAAGTTTGCTCTTCTTTCCTCACTGCATTTTTATGTTCTTCTAAACGCACACTTATTCGTCTATTTGTCTGTCCAATATAAGATGACTGACAGGAGGCACCTGGCACTTTGTATATCCCCTGGTTTTCCAACTCAATTTTATCCTTAGGGCTTCTCACCATCATCGATATTTTTGTATCTGTACGGAACACTGTTTTTATTTTTTGTTTCCATAATATCTTACTAATTTTATCGGTGGTCCCTTTTATATAGGGCAGGATGGCAGTTCCCATATTCTGTTCTTCTTCTTGGGTTTTGCTCTGTCCTACTGTCCCTTGCTGGATTATAGTTCTAATTCTATTTTCGTGGAACCCATTTTCCATTAATACTTCTGTGAAGGTCTTAAGCTCTGTTTGTACATGTGCCTCATCTGCTAGACGTTTAGTTCTAGTGATTAAAGTTTTTGCCACTGAACTTATTTGTGAGGGATGATGGTGTGAGTGTGCGTTCAGGTAACGATTTGTATGTGTCTTCTTTTGGTAAACACTGTGTCCTAGGGTGCCACCAGTTCTCTTATATATTAGTACATCTAGGAATGGGAGTTGATTTTCCTTCTCCATTTCTATAGTGAACTTTATCTTCGGGTGCATGTTATTCAAGCAACCAGTGGAGTTGCAAGGCCTGCCAGAATTCTTCCCGCTTTGCAGAGGGTGGCTAGCAATAAGAAGAGAGAGCGGATCGAGCCAGAAGACAGGCTGAGATCTCAACTAACAATCAAGGGTGCTGTGATGCCTACCAGAATCCTTTCCCCTCTACAGCAGATAGATAATAATAGAGAATCTGAGAAAGCTGGGCCTGTAACACGAAGCCAAGCAGCTAGGATGAGGAAGCAGGAAGAAAAACTGCTGTCCTCCAATCGGGACACAGAGTTGCAGGCTAGCCAGCACACGTCAGCAGCAGCAAATATAGATAAGCGACAACTCCGACCTCGCAACAGAGAACCCATAGCTTCTAAATGAAACAGAGCCTGAAGATGACAGGGTTGTGAGCCTGTCGAAACGTTGCTATAAGAAAAACTTTTAAAGTCACTGGTAGGATTTTAGCTGAGGTTTTAAAGGACCTTGCAGAGTGCTCTGTAAGGATTTTTAGAAGATTTTAAACTGGGATTTTAACCAGGATTTTAAATATTTTAACCAACTTATTTACAATGATGCGGGAAAACACCTGAGATTTTAATTTTTTGCATATGCACACCTGTGAATATTTAAGAAGACATATATATATGTTTGTCAGCAGAAAAAAGGCCCAGAAACTTGTGAATGAGATTTCACAGAACCTAGGGCTGTAGAACAACTAAGTTTACGTAGGTAAAACCTGGCTAGAAAGAATATGCATGCATATATATATATATATATATACACACACACACACACACACACACACACACACACACACACACAAACACATAGCCTTCCATTGATATAGTGCCTGAATCTGTCCCACCATTGAAGTAGTTGATATTTTTCATTGCCTGTGTTGAAAATATTCCAATTTCCTTTTCCTGATGGTATTCACAATCTATTTCTCCTTGTATTTCTCATATCATGCAAGTTTGGCCCAGGATATTTTAATTAATCTTCTGTAAATCCTCATTTCAAAGGCTTCTATTCTCCAATAATAGTTTACAGCTGAGAAAAGACCTCAAACTAATACCTTTGGTTCAAGTCCAAATAGATGTAATACACTACACTGGTATAATATTTGAATTCTCACAAGCATTAACTTTTAAGAGTTTGCCAACTCTTAAATACACAAAATTACAAAAATACATAGCTTTCATTTATGTGAATAAACAGCAGTTGTGTTACCCTGTCCTATTCACATACTGCATCTTGTTGCGAACCTTTCAAATATGACAAACAGCCTTGCTGGATTGGATCCAAAGGTTCTTTCCGCTGATGGAAGAATTCTTTCCATTAGAGAGTTTGTCAGAGCAAGTTAATCTTAGGGTCACCTCCACTAAATTTTTTTGGATTTTACTGATTGGAGAAGTACAATAGAGTAGACATAAGATAAATAGCTGTCATTTCTGTCCGACCTTTTATACAGAACTGATGTTGTGACTCCAACCCCCGAGCCTGTCCTAACAGAGGGAGAGGACTCAGAAGGTGAAGGAGAGGATTTGGCAAGGCCTCCCTCTCCAGGACCCTCCTCTCTGGCAATGACTCAGGTTTCCTCTGGAGGCCAAAAGATATGCCAGGAGCAAGGCACTTCGGAGCAGCTGCAGATAGAGAGCGAGGGGGATGAGTTTTGGCTGGATCCCAGACAGCGTCGGAAGGATAAGTGCGCGCAGCAGAGAAAGAGGCGTGGGCGGGCCAGAGATTGATCTGAGTCATTGGACCACACCCCACAAGGGATAAAAGGGGGTGTGTCAGCTATTCAGGCCTTGTGACGGACAAATTGAAGAGCTCGGAAGTCATATCGTGTTTCTAGAACCCTGTTAGAATCTCTTTTTGGATTTCTTCGGACTGGATTTTGACAATTCTTTGCTTTGTGGAATTAATTTGGTATATCGGACTGAGGAGAAAAAACCTCCCTTAGTGAGTAAAATCTCTTGGTAGGCAGTTCATGGTTCGCTGCCAAGACTGTTATCTTAAAGGAATTCCTGAGTGTTTGATTCATTAACACCTGGCTGTCTGTTTGTGTGTGTGCATGAGATGGAGACAGAACAACTGAAATAGGTAAAATGTACACCAGTTATCAAGCTTCAGCAAGCATTAACATTTACAAAAAACAGACATCTATTTGAGTTTTCTGTTACTTTGTTTGGAATGCTTTTCTCATATAAAGGTAAAAGTTTCCACTGCCCAGTCATGTCTGACTTTAGGGGCATGGTCATCTCTGTTTCTTAGCTGAGAAAGCTAGTGTTGTCCGAAGACACTTCTGTGGTCATGTGGCCAGCATGACTATACGCTGAGGCATACAGAATGCTGTGACCTTCCCATCAAAGTGGTACCTATTTATCTACTCACATTTGCATGTGAGTAGATAAAACTGCAAGATGGGCAGGAGCTGGAGCAAATAATGGGAGCTCATCCTGTCACACAGCGCTTGGGTCTTGAACCTGGACCCTCAGCTTTCCAACTGACAAGCTTAGGGTCTTTAACCACTGAGTCATCACACCCGCCTTTCTTATACAATATATGGTATAAAACAATCCTCCTGTGAACAGAAAGTATTTATATACAGCTTTGGACTCAATTAAATGCCATTGTTTTGATATGTACTAAGAAATTCTGGCTTTTGGTGACTGAGATAATTAGAATTGGACAGATGATTCTGGAACATAAATATTCCAGATTATGTATAGTAGGTAAGAATAGATATACAAACTGAATTATAAACCCAGTACACACTACACAGCTGTCAATCCATTCATAACTATTATGAAATATTATACATTCAGGGCTATCTACACATGCAAGAATAGCTAGTACCTGTGAAATCCATCATAAATATTCATCGAATTAATTACCCAACTTTCCATTGCTGCAATCGTTTTGACATTCATCAAGGACACAGCTGCTTCAGAGTGTCTCTATAATTAATATATACTTAGCCACTATAAAATATAAGAATTAATTATGCCCTTTAAAGAATTCAAGGAGCACTTCTTATTAAGTCCTTCTCTTGATCAAAAGAGAAAAAAGCTTTATTCCAATGGTATAACTTGTTTTAGCTTTGAACTTTTTCTATTTCTATAATAATGGTCTGGTTATAGAAAGAGATGTTACTTACAGCTTTTGAGGATGACAGTATAAGGATCTATTCTGCTATACTGTACAGAGTAACATATATCCTAAAACTAAACACAGAGCGGACAGCCACTTGTCTGCAATGGTATAGGGTCACCTGCTTGAGGAGGGGGTTGGATTAGAAGACCTGCAATGTCTTATTCTGTATTCTGTAAGAAGTAAATTGGTTTCTTTATTGTATCTCCTAGCATTTATTTGCACCTAGGAAAACTTACTCACTGAAATCAGATTTTTTTTAAAAAAAATTGTTAAACCTTCTCAGTTCTTTTATCCCTCCAAGTTTATGGGAGAGAACTCTTGGCTTTGTCTTCTTGATGTTCACAACTGAGACATCCAATCTCTTTTTATCCAACTTCAGTGATAGCATAAGGAAAATTGATTTTTCTTCATGCATACATAAATCTATTGCAAGTGTGTGCAGCATAATGATTCTCATATAAAAGAACTGGCTGTTACATCCTGATGGGAATTATTTCAAATGGGCTCTGTGTTCTTCAAACTGATGCCCTCCAGGTATGCTGGGTTACAAATCACAGAAAATCCTATCCGACATGACTGGTATTACAGGAATTTCAGTTTTATATATAATATTGGTATTAGCCTTCAAGGCAGTCCAGACAAAAAACACTACCAGGAGTATCATTACTTTGAAGTAAGGGGACATTAAACAGAATCTTGCAAGAGCCCCTCCTCTCTTTTCAGTCTATGGAAAACTAATGAGGGGCCCTTCTGAAATGCTTCTCAAGCTTCCCCCCACCTGCAGACAGAGCTCTCTCTCTTTTCAGACTGTTGCCTAGACTGCAGTCCTTTCTTCTGCCTCCCAAGGTCATTTGCACATGCCATCACTATAGCTGAACAGTTGCTGGATGGACTATGTTTTATTGTGGTGCATGCTGGAAAATTACTGCTAATTACTCTTTCAAAAAGTCTTGTTAGGAAAAGGAAACCAAATGAATATGTCAGGAAAACCGAAACATGTTTTACTTGAATACTTTCAATTTTCCTTGAAAAGTTCAAAGGGTCAAAATAAGAGAGCATGTGCATAGCTGTTTGCATCTTTCCCTAGTTTCCAAAAGTTCAGCTGAGAGACCTGAACAGGAACTACATTCGCATTGGTTTAAGTGTAAATAGAGCTACTGTTGTCACCCAGAACATTTTGTATTTAAATCCTGGCTTAAGTACAAAACTTTTGAACATAAGTTTTTCCATTCAAAACAAATGTAAGTGAAATTTTCTTTTAGACTTTGTGCTTGATACATGGATAATAATAATAATAATAATAATAATAATAATAATAATAATAATATAAGGGTGAACTATTCATTTTTCCTGTTTTCACCCATTTACATGTTCAAACAAATGCTCCAAAAGGCTCACATTGACATTGACTCATTTCAAGTGCGGAAAGGAATAGAACATTGTTATACCATTATATTATGGTGTAGATATTAATTACACATTATCAAGACTGCAAACTTCCTTTTATGTTATATATAGATAAACATGGAATGCGCTAGCATCATTTCAAATCATTATTTGTAACTCTACACATAATTCTATTACATGTTCATTTATGTTTTAGTATCTGCTGATATATATTCAAAACTATATTTAAATTGTATAATTATGCTAACTATATACCGGTAGCATTAAGGTGAACTTTATAAGTAATATTTTAAGTCATCAATTATCAGTAAAAAATGTGGTCAGTGAAGAAAGTATAGTTATGGACTTATTCAGGCTATTAAAAATAGCTGAGCTATTTCAACTGTTGAAGTCCTTGCCTAGTTATTTAGACTACAATTTTTCTAGGGAACTGGCCCTGGTCCTGAAATGAAGCTTATCATTCTGCTATGACTAGGTATGTAGCTGACAACTAGCTTTAATAACAACTGCACCAAGGTCTAGCAATTAGCCTTGATCTCAGAAAAGCTAAACAGGATCTAATCTGGTTAGTACTCAGATGAGAGATTCGCTAGTAATCCCAAGGCAACAGAATAGAGTGGGAATTTTTTAAAAAAATATTCTGGAAGAAGGCAATAACAAATGATTTCTTAAATTTTCCAAGTAAAAATAGACGTGTGAGTATGAATTGAGCTCAACTTGATGGACTCTTCATTCCCCCACCCCCTTTATAATGAGTCCATAGATAGAAAATGTCCTACCTGCATAATAACATCAGGTATCACTCTTAAAAACAGCATCTGAGTTTAGAAGCTGCACTGTCAGCATTGGAAAGAGACACTGTTTAAAATACTGTATCTGAGCACGCTTAAGTATCTAAAATACCATGTGTGAAATCATCCTATTATCTTCTCTACTGCTTCCCCCAGCTACAACCAATCTTCAGAAACAAAGCCTCAAAGTCCGATTTATTCTCTCTCTTCTATACGTTTTGCTACTTCTTTCCTGGACATCCCTCCCTTCTCCCCCGCCCCCTCCCTAAACTCTGTCTCATTTTCTTCTTTGACACAGTATAATAGCCTATGTTTTGTAACTCCTTTACACTGTTTTTATTCATCATCACATCTCCAGCTAGAGAGATTAATGAAATTTCAGCAATATTAAAACATTGGAAGCTACCATAAATATATTCAGAAAAAAATGATATTGTCATTTAGAAATGGTAATAAAGGGCCAACTATTTCCTTTTTCTGAAGACTCCTCTCTTGAACCCTAGGAGAAGTGTACCAGCCTCTCAATTTGTCCAGGATTTAGATACTTATTCCTAAAGGGCAGCTAGCTGTACATTAAGTCCGTTCACTTTATAGGAAAAACCTATAAATGAAATTATAACTTTATAAATGAAATTATAACACAATAATAATCATAATAATAATAACTAAGATCCTAGTGTTCTTAGATTAGGCACTTTCTGAATTTATTTGAATTTGTTATTCAAATGTTTATATACAATGAGTTATGGAACATTTTCTCTAGAAATTAGTAAATAATTTGTATTCATTTCAGGTTCACTTGAATTTGCATCGTTGATGTCTACGGTTCCTGATGCTGTTTTATAAATAATACAAAAGTTCTATAAATACCTCCTTCCTTATTTTAAAAAAATCAGCAACATAAGGTGAGATAGATTTAAATCTTTCATAATCAGTGTATTATAAGCAGGACTTGGTTGTTTAGAGAGGAAAAACTGACAGTTCATCTTCCTTTTAAATTATTTGTGAAAGCCACATGGGGATTTTAAACAAGATGTCTTAATTAGTGGAGGCCAAAATTTTTGCAGGCTAAAAAGTTATTATGCAGATATATTTTGCAAAGGGATTCTTAATCTGGCCTTCTCAGTCAAAAAAGTTTTCTCCATAGAAATTACAGAAAATTCATCAGATTAAATCAGAGGAGTATGCAAAAGTTATTGTCTGAAAAGTCTAAAATTCCTACTGGCTCAGGAAGTCTGGGAGTTGAAGTCCACAAGCCATAAAGGGCCATTGTTCCCCACTTCTGTTATAACGTTATAGAAAATGTATACAAGGGCACCATAAATTTTACTACTGCAGGGTTTTAATCCTTTTAACAATATCTACAGTAGCTATGTTACTGGGTTATAAATGAAATATGCAAGGAATGGCCTTTTATAAATTGAATAGTTATGGGTGACAAAGATTTCTTAATGGACTTTTTAAAAAGAAATTTCAAATGGTTCTCTTACAGTATCATTAATGAATAAATTAATGTGCTGTTGAATCCAGGAATAGATGAAGCAATTGTATTACCTCTTACATTGCATTATTTTTTATGTATAAACTTTTGCATAGAATGGGTTTTATAGAAAATAAAAATCTAAAAATCTTCTTACAATCTAAATCTGTAAAATGTTGGGTTGAATCTTTATTTAACTATATTTAAGTAGATGCACTGCTAAAACCTATAATTAAATGCTGTACAGCTTAAATTTCATTGATTTTGGTCTCTAAATATGGATCTTGGATAATAGATCAACCCCTTTGCAGTTCCCCTCCTACATAATTAAGAACTTGATCAATTTAATTTTCAGATATTTACCTAGGACATTTCATTAAGTTACTGTTGTTGATTTTTGGCACATGTATCAGAATTATATAGGAAGATTTCTGTTAATATGGCAGAAAGTGAGATGAAACCCTTGCAAGGTCTGATTGGCTAATGCACGACATCTAAAGGGAGCTATGAGCAAGGAACCAAATGAGACAGGACAAAATACAGGTAGCCCTCAACATATGACCACAACTAAGATCAGAATTCCCACTGTAAAGCAAGGCAGTTATTAAATGAGTTGTGCCCAATTTTACAGCCTTTTTGGTGACACTTTGTTAAAAGACTCACTGCAATTGTTCAGTGAATCACATGGTTGTTAAGCAAATCTGGCTTTCCCTAATAACCTTGCTTGTCAGAAACTGCCTGGGAAGGACGCAAATGGCAGTCACATGACCCTGGCTACTACCGTCATAAATACATGCCAATTGCCCAAATTTTTTATCATGTGACCAGGGGGGATGTTGTAACAGTCGTAAGGGCAAGGATCAGTTGTAAGTCACTTTTTTTCCAGTGCCACTGTAACTTTAAACAATCGGTAAACCAATGGTTGTAAATCGAGAACTTCCTGTATTATTCAGAACCAAAAAGCACATAAGGAGACATGAACAAAGAACAAGTGAAAAAGTAGGCTAGAGAATAAGCAAAATGCAAAATATGTTTTAGCTCTAGAGGCTCATATTGTTGGAAGGACAGCTTGGATGGAAGAAAAAGCTGTTATAACATTTTATTTATTTATTTATTTATTTATTGGTTTGATTTATATACCAACCTTCTCTGGAGACTCAGGGCGGCTTATAATGCATTAAGCAATAGCCTTCATACTTATGTATATACCTGCTTAGTAGGGCTTTCGGTCCCTCCCTAAACGGTGTTCTTTTTTATACAAAGTCAGCTTATTGCCCCCACAATCTGGGTCCTCATTTTACCTACCTCGAAAGGATGGAAAGCTGAGTCAACCTTGAGCCTGGTGAGATTTGAATTTGCAGTAATTGCAGGCAGCTAAGTGCTATTTAAAGGCACTTTAATCCGCTGCTCCACCAAGGCTCCTTAATCTCCTTCTGTCCAGAGAGGCCATTCCTGATTAATGAAGTCAATCCAAAATTCAAGAATATTTCATTGAGAATGTCTTTTGACAAAGAGTAGATTACCCCAAGAAACAGGCAGTACCAGCAGGATTTAACCCTGATTCAAAGGTACCCCCCCTCAAAAAAAAACTTCTAGATAAAAAAAATTCTATGATCAGCTTTTCATAGTTTGTATGGACTGTATGATATCTGGACCAAGGGAATGACAGTAAAGAGTCTAACTGCTATATACCTTTATGCAAAAAAGAATACAGCTTGCCTCGTAATATCTCAGTTCTCTGTCAACTACTATACTTGTCAACCATCATTATAAAATTCATAGCTTTATTTCTCCATGGTAAAAACTTACATGCTTACTCTAATATTTTGCAAATACTTGTAGCCAAGTAGCTTATTGATTTTGATAGAAGTATTTCTAGTCACATTAGATTCCCTGATCATAAAGTGTGTTAAACTTCCATATGTTATACGGAATCTTTTATATATATATATATATATATATATATATATATATGTATGTATGTATGTATGTATGTATGTATGTACGTACGTATGTATGTAATAATGCAGCCACATTTAGCAACACCTCCACTTCAAAATAAACGTAGTATTTATTACACCTACAGAAGCAATACCATCAGGCTTTTTACTGCTCTCCTTAGTTAAGAACTGTATAAATGCATTAGAGGGCTGATACAAGCATTTGGATACTATTTTATAGCATACAACTGACACGTAACAAAAAGCTACAAGAGCACTTTTCATTTTAGCACATCATAATATGAAAAAAAAAAAAAAAGAACTAAAGGAGAGTAAATACATCCCTTCAAAGTCAAAACCAAATCTGCAGGAATAGATACAATTTAGCCTTTTCACTGACATAATAATTCTCTATGTTCAGTGGAGTGTTACTTATGCAATACCCCACCAACAGTCTGCAGGAGCACATTTGATTACATTCGTAATTATTATTGATTTGCCTAGAAATTCTTGTTCTTTAACTTAGCTGGGCTTTAGACTACAATTCCCATTGCCCCAGGCAACATGCTCAGTATGAAAAGTGTTGGGAATCATAGTCTAAAGCAGCGCTCCCCAACCTTTTTACTTCCTTGGACCAGCAGTGGCTGGAGGAGGGGATGGTTTTGCACGAGCTTTGTACACTCGCCTGCCACTTGCATGGCCCGGTTCCCAACAGGTTGTGGATCAGTCACAGTCTGTGGACAGAGGTTTGGGGACCCCTGGTCTAAAGCATCAGAGGGAACCAGATTGGAGGAAAACCGAAGTAAAATTTAGCATATAAAGGAAGTAGGGAGGGACAGCGAGAGAGCGAGACCAGCTTCATATTTTAATGTACAAATTCAGTTTATTTGAAAGGATTTCCTCAGATATATGCTCCATTTAGCAACACATAGTTGCCACATGGTTATTATACAGTATGCTATATGTTATTACCAGTACATGCCATCTTGTAGCACATTTTCCTATTTCTATTTTTACTACAAATCTTCAGCCTACATTTGCATAATATTATTTCTATTATTTACAGTTCACATTATGTATGTCTAATAAGGGGAAAGTATATAGCTTATATTCTTAGATTTTATTATAACAACCGGAAATGACATTAAGCATGCATTTATACTTGCTTTATCGCTTACTCCTTGGTGGAGCTTTTTAAAAGCAACAATGCATTTCCAAAGTTCTAACTTCTTTACCCAAATGATGCCTTCTGATAAACCCGGTGCAGTTAGATATAATGACATGAAGCTACACATGCTAAATCAATCAATCAATCAATCAATCAATCAATCACAGAAATCTATGCTTTATAATCCACTTTCAATTTATCAAAAGGACAATCCTTGTAGTGAAGATAAAAGAAGATACTTCAAACTGGTTCTTCCAATTATTCCAGAGCATCTCTTTTCTCCCAGTATAACTAATACTGAGTTTTATAGGTAAAAACTCAGTTGGGTACACTGTAATGTCAGTGACGGATATTTAATCAGTCATCTGAAAAACTAAAGGATAATCATTTATATTATCTTCGTAAAAATAAACTAGATATGTTTAAGTCTTTTTACTGACTATATTCTCACGTTAGAAATTCCAACATTTAATTTTTTAAAGCAGCCACAGATGTGTAGCTACTACAGATGTGTAGCTACACATCTGTAGTAGCTACAGATCTGAAGATACAACGTCATGTATTGTGTGGCCAGCTGAGGGCTCAGCTATTTTTTTTAAAAAAATCTGACTTTCTTTATAGGAAGCGCACCTTGTTTACTATGAAAGTAAAATAAAATCCGTAGTCCATCCTTACAGTGAACTTTGCTGTCTATACATAGTTACTTTAGCTGCAAAGATTTGGGGAAAAAAATGTTGCTAATTTAGGACCTTCGAATAAGAGACTAATCTCATATTAATATGGTGGCTCTGATCGATGAAAGATAGAATCTAGACTATATTACAAATATATTAATTTAATTTAATTTAATTGAGGATATTCCTGCCGATTGGGAACAATGCAAAAATTGTCAAGTTGGCTTTAAAAAAAAACAAAAACAGAATTTGGCTAACAGAGAATTGTATTTGCCTTCTTGAATTGCACATCCAATAAATCAAGATGTCTTTTGTCACAACTCATTTAGGAAATACATTTAATGGGCATAAAGCTTGATATTTAAGCTGTGGCTTTCAATTAAGAGAAATTGCAACACCAACCAGAAATGAGGGAGGAGGAGAGGATCCGCTTTTGTGAATGGGTATTTATTAACAGATGATAAATTCCTAAATGAAATAAATACAATAAAATTAGTAGCCAAGTGTAAATTCTCATAAATTGATCAGTGCGTCTAATTATTCTTTTCAAATAGTTTCTGGAAAAAATATTCTTGTAAGAATCCATGCAGCTATTTTACAAACAGAGCAATTTCTCCGTAAGGCCCAATGCAGTTGTTTCTGGTTTTTTAAGGCAGGGTCACACAATCTTTAGGCTTGTTGGATTTACTCTGTCCTTCACCTGCATTCTCCCGTTCACCAAGCAAGCCGGCTACATAAAAAAGAACAGCTAAGGTTGGTGGACATAAGGAACATGCTGTGTCTGTAATTTCATTTATAAGAGAGGGAGAGAAAAAAAAAACATTTTGACTGTTGCTATTATTAGACAACTGAGAGTAAGAAATGCTTGCCAATCTACTGTTAATCACACAGATTAGATGTCAGTTCATGTTCAGCTCACTGCAGACTTAAATTGAGTAGCAATCAGCTGATGAGAAGAAACCATTCATTCTGGAGCCTGCATTGCCATGATTATCCCTTCAGGCTTCTAATGTTGCACACCTACTGTCACGTTACTACTGTTTGCATGTTAACTGCACCTCTCGCCAATTCTTCATTTTTACAGCTAGCTGCATTACTGGCTGTAACAATGGTGGCTTTGCAATGAAGCATAGTTAAGAAAGCAGCAGAAGGGGCAGGGGCTTTCCCAGTGTTGGATGTCAGAGTTGTGTATTTGGAATAGCCCATCTTGCACTGACCTCATGACAACCACTAGAGTATCGGGGTTAAGGTGCTGGATTAGGTGTGGAAAGATTCTAGTCCTATCTCAGCCATAAAAACTCATCAGATGATTTGGACCAAGCACTTCCTCCCAGCCCAATGCATCTAATAGGATTATAACAGGATAAAAATAGGAGAATGGAGCATTATGTAAGCTAACTTAAGCTCCTAAATGAAAGTCAGATGATTGCAACTGAGATAATCTTCTGACACACACACTAAAGTCAATATTGATGGCTGTTCAATCTCAGGTTTTTTGTTTTTTGTTTTGCAGGAGGCAACGTATCACCTTTTGTCTCAAAGGAACAAGTGTACTAAGCCAGCTGCGCCACACCACTAAGCTCATCCTGCTTCCTTTGTGCCAAACTCATGGCAGTTTTCAAAATCATCTGCAGCTGTCAATCAAACCTCAAAGACATGAGCATTGCACTTGATAACCTTGCTTTTAGAACTCTTCAGCTTTGCAGCCTTAACATTTGGATAGAATTATTTTAATGCAGTCATAACTGCTCAGTCACTTAGGTGAGATAGGAGGGATATAAATTTGACTTATATTTATATAAATAAATCTGCAATATAGGTATTATATAGTAAATATAAACTACTTTTCACCCAGTTCCAAAATTCTGATGGCCATCCTACCCCCATGATCACATTTTGGGCACTCAACAACAAGCCTGCATTTATGGCTATTTGCAGGACCCCATAGTCACATGACTGTGATCAACCATTTTTGCCAGAAACTGGCGTTTAACTTCCAGTTTCTGGCAAAAATCACCCCACAGTGATCAATGGGTTCACTTAACAACTGCTGCAAAAAATGTAAAATTGTGTCAGGTGACATGATAACCCACGACATACGTAATTGCAGGGCTCAATTATGATCAGAACTTGAGGATTATCTGTAATTGTTTTATTAAAATTGCCATTACAGTCCTGCCACTTGAGGGGAATATGTTATTCCAATCTCTTTTTTGCCCCATCTACAAAGTGTATGCAGATTTAGATAAGCTTCTAATCAAATTATATTTCATATGCCAATGTTACAATTTTGTTATTAAGCCCACAGAGTTTAGCAGCAGATAATAAAATCATTTTTCACTCAAAATAAAATTTACATGCACTCAAACACTCTTACTTTATCACCTTTGGGTATTGCCTAATATTTAAAATTTAATTTCCTTAGGTTAAAGTCCCTCCTAGTCAGCGCTGGTGAATATTTAATGACTTTGCAATGTTCCAGATCAATGGGAAATGAATGAACTGTCCCCTAGGATGGGAATTGCAAAACAGTGAAAGAAACTGAAGCAAAATGAAACATTTCTTGGTGATCCACAATATAATCACATTTGTGAATGGCTCTACTTCTGGGGAAATTTACTAAATTTAGTTTCTGTGTCACTCATTATTTACAAGCATTCATTATTGCTCTGAAAGCTGCAACCTTGCTTCCTTTGTCCTGCCAAATTCTAATAGAGAACTTGATTTTCCATTCCACCAGGACAATTAGCATTATGAAAAGGCCATTCTCTGAAAAGAGTTGCCAAAACTGCCAAGCGTCATGAGGTGTATGTGTGTGTGTATGTGAGAGAGAGGGGGGGGGAGGGAGAAGGAGAGGGAGAGGGAGAGGGAGGGATATGCCTTAACTAGATGATAGTGTTAAGATATAAAAGGTAATATAAAAGGCAGTGTCAGGTGTGAAAACAGTAATTTCAAAATAGCGAGTTGGATCTAACCACGGGAAATTGAAGCCTTTGACATTAGCTAGCATCAAGATATACAGGATTTTTTTGTTGGGATAGGGGCACATAAGTGCAAGTAATTTTAATTTCAAAAGTCTCCTGGGAAAAAAACAGAATGGTATTTGGTTTCGTTTGGTTTGGTTTGGTTTGAAAAGAAAGAAACAAAAATTCAAAAACCTAATTGTGTTTGTTTTATGAAATGTAACTCTCTTCGAATAATACTCTCTATGGATATCCTTGCACAATACAGGGGAAAAGGTTACACCAGAATTCATTTCCATTTTCTACTGCTGATTGCCAGGTATCCCAGGTATTGCCAGATATCCCAGGGGTGATTTGCTACAGAGTCAAACCTTTGAAGGCTATCACTAGTATATTGAATAAAATGGGAAAATAGAAAGGGCAGCTAAAAGTTTATGAGCTTTGCATTTGTAGTTCAGTTTTATACCATTACAGTAATGAGAATTCAGAAAGTTATACAGGCAAGCTTGCATAGTTATTATGGCCTCTGAGTTATCCTAATAAAGATGTGGCTTAAAGATGGATTTCATTTTTTTTCTTTAGGGTCGAAAAGATTATCTTTGATATCTGTTTGACTTGGAGAATATAGTTTAGAGATCTTATTTTGCACAAACACCATGCAAAATGAGGTACCACCAGATCTTGCTTTCATTTGTGACATACTAGTCTTGTCTACATCTTTTCTGTATTATTTTTTTAAAAAAAACATTATGAGAAAGCCTTGATGGATCATCTCAAATGTGATGATGAAGATGATAATAATCCCCCAGTGAGACATTATCTTGATGTGGTTGTGGAACTTTTGTGCTTTTAGGAAGATGAGAGCTATGCCAGAGGTTCAATTATCCAGGACAGGGCTCATCAGAGGAGCCAGACAAAGAGTGTCTCTCCCATAAACAATACAGATAGTCCTTGACTTACAAGCACAACTGAGCCCAAAATGTCCACTTCTAGGCAAAACAGCTTTTAAGCCAATTTTGCCCCATTTTATGATCTTTCTTGCCACAGTTGTTAAGTGAATCATTGCAATTGTTAAGTTAGTTAACATGGTTGTTAAGTGAATCTGGCTTCCTCGTTGACTATTGTGGGAAGCCCACCCCCCTCTCCTAGAAGAATGAAATATTTTGAGGAATATTAAAAAGGCAGGATATTATATTTCCCCAAAGGGAGAAATGGAGAAACATGCTCTTAAGGGAGACAGAAACCAGCACCAGTCTCCCTGCCCCCAAGCAGAAACTGACAAGGCCAGCTTTTAGAAATGTAGATTTGGTAATCCATTCAAGACAGGATATTTCAAAACTCCTTGGCAGAATGGCCCTTCACCCAAGATCCAACACAGGACAAGAGCCATTAGCCACAATAGGAATTGCCCAACACCCTTTCAGAACACAAGCCTCTTCAATGCACCACCCCCAGAACAGTCCAAACTTCAAAGTCACAGAAACCTATAAAGATCCATCCATCCATCCGACCATTTTATTTTGTCAGCTGCCCAGAATCACATGTGGTTGGTCCTGCTTCATCAATAAACCTTTCTTTCCAATCAGCCTCCATGTTTCCACTGTCTTTCTCCCAGCTTGGAACTGAACCAGATGGATTATCCTTCCAACACTTTGCTTGTCAGAGGATGATCACATGACCATGGGACACTGCAACCATCATAAATACATGCCAGTTGCCAAGTGCCCAAACTTTGATTACATGATCACAGGGATGCTGCAATAGTCATAAGTGTGAAAAAACGGTCATAAGTCACTTTTTTCAGTGCCGTTGTAACTTCCAATGGTCACTAAACGAATGGTTGTAAGTCAAGGACTACCAGTGTGGTGAGGTGTAATTTACAGAAATCCATACTGGATCGGTCATTGTCTGGGTGAACAACTATCATGCTAGCTCTTGGAATTCCTGGACTACAGGACTGTTCACTGAGCAACCAGAGAAGTATCTGTAGGACTACTGGAAGAAACGTTGTTTACCCATCACAAACATACAAAGACTGAAAACAAAGAAGTAATGATCTGCTATTGCAAATCCAGTCTGGTGAAAAGAGGATATTTGAAAAGAATGCACCAATTTCTGAAAGAAGAACATCCAGAATTAGAAATAACAGAGCAGAAACTAGCAGATCAACACCAATGACACGAAGAACAGCAAAGGCCTACCCAGGCGAAGTAACTGAAGCCTGGCTAAAAGTAGTTCAGGAGAGGCAGTATAGGTTTCTAAAGGCAAACCAGGGGAAGTTGGCAGTAAAAGAAGCCAGTATTGCTAGTGAACCAGTTTCATTCCCAAACCAGGCAACCCCTCTTCTGACTTCTCCTCAGAAAGAATGAAGTTCTCTAGTTAAAAACAACAACAAGAAGAGGTATTGAAACAAAGAACAACCGAGCATCTAGAACAGCACAAAAAGAATAAGGTTGTCCGCATTGAAGCTTGTTAGAAAGAAACAGCTAGTACAAGTATTAAAAATGCCAATACTGTATAAATATAAGCACCAGCTCACTTCAAGAAATAAACCAACTAATGCATAGAATGGCTCTGCAGGGTAACTGAATACCTTCAATGGGAAAAAAAACAACAACCAACGAACCAGAAAAGCGAGATTGTAAAATAAGATCAGCATGGTATAATCAGATGCAAACAGGCTCGAGCAGATGAAACAAAAGAAGTTGAAGAACAGAACCAAAGAACACCTGATCAAGTAACACCACCCAGAAACAAGAAAGATCAAGGAAACACTAGAAATAATACAACGGCAAAATAACAGCTAAAGCTAAGATCGTCAGCTGCAAAGTTGGAATTGCGCATTATAAGCAGAATCTCCAATTACAGTTGAATCAGAAACATTTCTATCAATTCTTCAATGAAGAGATTCCAATGAACCAATCAACATCTGACAAAGAAGAAACTGTGCAATTCTGGGCACAGCTATGGAACAACTCAAATAAACACAACAAGAATGCAGCTTGGATAAAGGAAGTGGATAAGCTTTTTCTTTTAAAAAAAAACTGAAATAAAAGAGAAGGAAGACCAACTTGAATGTAGGCTTGGATTGATTACAAGAAGGCATTCAACTCTCTGCTATATGATTGATAACAAAGTGTCTAGAAATAACAGGAGTCAGTACAAACATCAAAAGCTTTGTGCAGAGATCAATGGCACAATGGAAGACACAGTTCCTGGTCAAAAGTGATAGAAAGGAATAGATTAATATCAACAGAGGAATCTTTAAAGGAAACTCACTATCACCATTACTTGTCATTTAATTGATTTCTCTGTCAACAATACTGAACAAGTCACACCATGGTTACCAAACATCTAAAACATATGCTAGGCTATCCCAACTCATTTATATGGACAATGTGAAGCTGCATGGAAAATATCAGCTGAAATAGAACTGCTGTTTAACAGGATAGCCACGATGGCGAACCTATGGTACGCATGCCAGAGGTGGCACACAGAGTCCTCTCTGTGGGCACATGGCCGTTGCCACCTGCTCTTCCGGGTTCTGTCGCTTGCATGCACGCTGGCCAGCTGGTCCAGCATGCATGCACACCATCCACCTGCTCTCTTCTGGGTTCTGGCACGCGCATGCATGCTGGCCAGCTGGTCTTCCCTCGAAGACCAACTGACCGGCATGCATGCGCGTGCCAGAACCCAGAAGAGAGCAGCTGGCCACCATGCGCATACGCACTGGCCAGCTGCTCTCTTCCGGGTTCTGGTGTGCGCTCCAGTTTCGGCACTTGCTGACGAAAAGGTTAACCATCACTGGAATAGACAAAACCCCAACAGATAGCAAGTGCCACCTTCTTCTGAAAAGAAGTTGAAGAAACCATGGACTACCTAGTTAGCAACTACAAGGAGATCACACAGATTGACTACAAACAATAGCAGGACAAAATAGCAACAGTGGTGCATTGCAATATCTGCAAGAAATACCATTTGCCTGCAAGCAATAACAGTGGGATCACAAAATAGATAGAGTAAGAGAATGAATAAGGTGCTCTGGGACTTTTGTGGCAAAAGAAAGCAAAGGTAGTACCAACACTAATAGACAATCCTATTGGATGCAATTCTAAAACAACTAGAGCACTACTTAAACACCATCTGCATTGACAAAATCACCGTCAGTCAATTGCAAAAGGCAGCTTTATCTGGAACAGCTTACATCTTGTAACAGTAACTTTTAACACCATCAAATAACAATATATGTCTATCACAGGTCCTTGAAAAAGACTCTATAGGTAGATTCCAGTCTATACATCTAGCTAATTATGCCTAACCATAATATAATTAGTCCTCAACTTGCAACCACACTTGAGCCTAAAATTTATGTTGCTAAGTGAGAAATTTGTAAAGTGAGTTTTGCCCCTTTTTACAACTTTTCTTGCCACATTTGTTAAATGAATCACTGCAATTGTTAAATTAGTAGCATGGTTGTTAAATGAATCTCGCTTCTCCACTGACTGCTTGTCAAAAGGTCTTAAGAGGGGATCACATGACCTGGGGACACTGCAACAGTCATAAATGTGAATCAGTTGTCAAGCATCCGAATGTAAATCATATGACTGAAGGGATGCTGCAACGGTCATAAGTGTGAAAAATTATCATGTCACATTTTTCAGTGTCATTGTAATTTCGAACAGTCATTAAATGAACTGTTGTAAATCGAGGACTACCTGTAATTACCATAGGTCACCCAACTCCACTATCTGGGTGATTTACAAATTGTCAAAAACATTTAAAAAGTAGGAATAAAACAAAGAAACCAAAAACCCCGACAAAAAAATTCCTAATACAAAATAAAGGAGTAAGGATGGCAGGTAAAACAAACACAGATGGGAACAAAGAAAAAGAAAAAAGAAATGGAGCGCGATGTCAATCACCCTCATCAAAGGCCTGGGTGAATAGCTATATCTTCAGGGCCCTTTGAAATACTAGTAAAGCGAGGGCCATTTGAATCTAAGGGGGATCCTCAGAGGGCAGGCGCAGGAGGTCCATATCTTTGAGTCCATCTGGAGACAACCATGGCATGCCGATAAAGAGCATGAATTATTTTTTTAAAATGACATAAAAAATAGATGTGCTATGTGTCCATGAAACTAAAGGAAAGAGTAGTTATGCTACACCAGAATGAAAATGTGCTGATCTTATGTAACATGACTACATGCACCGAAGTGAAATATAGATTTAATTATAAATTAAAAAGCTAACATGAATGTCATAAAGTATGAATGTTACATGGGCTGCTGTGCATCTGTATGAAGATCAGCAATAGCTACACGTTATGCTCCAGTGAATAATGATAACAGAAGAATGAGATATTTCCGGGGGGAGAGGGGGGAAGAGAGGGGAAATTGTTCAATGTTCTGGATGAATATAATCTAGGGAAAATTATTCTGCTAGGTGATACTAATAGATGCATGGGAATAAGACACAAAAAAGTATAGCTAAAATGACTAGATGATTTAGAGATTCAGAAATATATAACGATGACTGACGAGGATCTATTTTGTTTTTTAAAAAAAGTCTGCTGATTTAGAATATATGGTTTAAGTATTAGCCTATTCACACTTAGCATATGTGGCATGTATATGCTACTAAAACTTGTGTCTGACTGTAACCTTCAATTGGTGCATCATAGGGCAGGGGTGTCAAACTGGATTTCTTCGAGGACCAGATCAGCATTGTAGTTCTACTTCGCTGGCTGTTGGGGGGGTCGGGGTGGTAAGAGACGGGACAGATGACTCCTACAGCACCCTGCCAGTCAAAATGGGGTGTGTGCACCCCCGCCCCATTTTCGGCCTGGGCGGCTTCCTGTACCACTTTGCCAGCCAAAACGGCACCATGGGCTGGTCCTTTGCTATTTCCAGGCCAGACCAGCAGGCCAGATTTAAGCATCCCGCAGGCTGGAACCAGTTCATAGGATTTGAGTTTGACACCCCTATCATAGGGCAACAAGATTTGAATCAACATATTACAAATGTCAAGCACCAGAAAAATCAGGCGATCCAGGCAGTTCAAATGAGTATAATGTTGTATTGCAACTTTAAGCTTGCAAGCCTAAACTCTCTACAAGAATCTGAACTATTAACGGCCCAACCAAATTGGTGGTAGATAAAAGTCACTGGAATTCACAGTGGGCTGGACTTATATTTCTTGTGGGTGTGAAGGGACTCATTGATGACACGTTTGGCCCCTCCCTTGGGGTCAGCTTGGTCATCTCCTACATTAAATAAGCTAACCTAAGGATGCATCCAAAATCCAAGGGACTGAAATTTGGCAAAGTTGTGACTGCTTCAGTGCTGCTGTGGCCAGGCAGTCACACAACTGTAATTTCCAACACTCCCTGCTAGCTTTCTACAAGTCATTGAGGAAATAGCAATAGCACTTAGACTTATATACCGCTTCATTATGCTTTTACAGCCCTCTCTAAGTTGTTTATAGAGTCAGCATGTTGCCCCCAACAATCTGGGTCCTCATTTTACCAACCTCAGAAGGATAGGCAGGAAATGGAAGTTGTAAGAAATGGGCAGGAAGTCAGAAGTTGCTCCTGCTCTCACTGCATTTCTGCATGCCCATGGTCATTCTGTTTCTCTAAGGCAAGGGAGTGAAACTTGCGGCGTCACGTTGTCGACATGTGATGTATTGTAACTTTTCCCCCCTTCGCTAAAACGGGGGTGGGCGTGGTCAGCACGTGATGCATTCAGCCTGCGGGCCGTGAGTTTGACATCCCTGCTCTAAGGAAATATTTCTGAAACAATGATTCAATAGTAGTATAAATCTAAAAGCATTATTGGTTTGATTTTTTTTATTATTAAGAAAATTAGTGGATGAATTCAAGAATCCTGAGGGTTATAATTATGAAAGAGACTATTAGTTGTTAAGATTCAAGAATCCTGAGGGTTATAATTATGAAAGAGACTATTAGTTGTTAATATCAAAAGTGGATACTAGAGGGTAATAGACACAAAATAAAAGAAACAGAATGAAAGAAAATAGAATGAAAATAGAAATGCAGGATGAGGAAGTACCAATTCTGTATCAAAAAAGTAACTGAAGCTAAACTAATTTTACAACAGAATGAATAGAACATGGACATAAGATTATAGGAGTTACTTGGAACAGAGAGAAAAACATTACACTACTAAGTGGCATAGAAATGTATGCATATATATTTCTATATCCATCTATACATGCATAATGTATCCCCCAACACACACACACACATTCAGAGCTATGGACTTGAAAATAAATGTACCAAAGATTAGTTTGGCATAACCCAGAAATGGAAATAGATTGAAAGTTATATATAAATGGTGATAAATTAGAGCAAGTGGAAGAAATGTGATAAAATGTTTTCTAAAGATGGGGAAATTGATGGAGAAATTTTAAAATGTGCCAAAGGTGGTAGAAAGGTAGTGGGCAGTACATAGTTTGTTGTGAGGAATGAGTACTGGCTGCACATAATAATAAATAATAGAATAAGAGCTATGCATAAGAGCACACTTCTGCCCACACTATTACATACACATGAAATGGGAATGGCTGGAGAAATGTAGAAGTAATTTGAATGCAATGGTGTGTGGGCAGTAAAACAAGAAGCGATGGGCTCAAGAATGAATGGGAGCTTAAGGTATGTGGACTGAATACAAGTGAGTGACCAATATGAAAAAAGTTGAGGTGATTTAGTCATATAGAGAGCATAGAACTGCAAGACAGACACATGAAGGAAGAGTTAATGGACTGAGAAGGATAAGATCAAGCAGTGGTGGCTGGATGAGGTTGATGAAATTGTAAAAAAGAAAATAGAAATTTAAAGAACATCAAGCAACATATGCAGCAGTCATGGATGGATGTGATAAAAGCAAGGCTGGCTTAAAAAGACAGAAAGATATAGAGAGGCACAGTGGAGAGCACTGGTGTTAAACTAGATTTAGCTACACATCCTTCTGCTTACTGTTTTTACTGCTTTTCTGCACTTTACATATTACTATTAGCTTGAAAGTGAACAGCTTGGGGGGTGAATGTCCATATGGATAGGTAGGTGCGCTCCTGAAGTACGCTTCCACTACTTCAATAGAAGTTAGCTTCTCTGTGCATGTAAGTATGTTTGTCATCTGTTTCACCAGTCACTTTCAAAATTATTACAAATCCAAATGCTCCAGAAATGCATAGCAAGAATACTCACTGCACATTGATTCGGATTCATCGGATCCATCTGAACATTCCTCCTCCCCATCGCACTTCCATCTGGACGGGATGCAGTGACCATTGTTGCAGGTAAAATCAGACTCTGCACAAGTCTTCTTGGCTGAAAGGAGAGAAAGAGGGTGTTTTTTTTTTTTAAAAAAAAAGAATAGTTCAATTGGATAGTAAATCATTCTTTTGATTCTAGATGCACAGTAATTACTGTATTTTTTGGAGTATAAGACGCACCTTTTTACCCCCCAAAAGGGGCTGAAAATTTAGGTGCATCTTATACACCGAATGTAGCCCTTCCCACCCACTGGCCCCCACTCTTTGGCCTGTGCCTCGCAGCAGTTACCTTCTTGCAAGCAAACAGCAAGAAAAAACAGCCGCTTTCAGCTTCAGCATAGGTTAATTAGCACAAGTTGATTAGATCGGCCTCCCGACTCTCAGCTGATTTGCTCTCAGCTGTTTTGCGCAGGGCTCTGTTGCTAGCTGCAAAGAGTGCTGGAGCAGACTTTTCCCCCCCTAGCTATGCTGAAAAAATGAAACTGAAAGTAAAGCAGGCTCTGCTGCAATGTGACAAAATGAGGCAGAAAGAGATTTCTTTTTCTTTTTCCTCACCAAAAAAGGTAGGTGCAAACAATGGGAAATTTAGGGCAAAAGAGGAGAGTTCAAGATTTTAAAACACAAAAGAAAAAAGGCTCTATTTAACTAGGAAATTGTAATAATTGAGATACTATTAATTGTATATTGTGTTGAAAGCAGAAATGGTTAAGTTGTGGTTTAGAGGAATATATGGGGAAAATTATTTGGTTTATTATTATTGGTAAATATAATTAATAGATTTGTAAGAAATTGCATTGCATGGAAATAATTGGAATATTAACCAATGTGAGGATGGATATAAAAATAGATGACAATGGGAAGGGGTATAATATAGAATAGAAGGGGAAAATTGAATTTGATTAAGATTAGATATGAGAATGAAGGGTAATATTGTTTTTTTAAAAAAAATAGATGAGGAATAAATATGGCAAAAAGGAAATATAGAAATTGTAAATTTAATTGAAATGACTAAACACTGTTTACATTTGTGAACTAGCCAAATACTCTGTTCAAAGAAAATATATTGTATGTTTGTATGTGTGTTTGTCTAAAAAATAAAAAAACCCTTTTTAAAAAAAAACAACAACCAAAAAAGGTAGGTGCGTCTTATACTCCGGTGCGTCTTATACTCCGAAAAATACGGTAATCAAAACCACTTCTTACATCTCAAGAGCTATATAATTCATTTATTCTCAGATAATATGGAACCAATGTTTTCCCCGGACATGCCTTTACTGATGGAACTTAAGAGCCCAAACAGCTTTGTGAATAGGAGAATGAAAAAGAAAAGAAGCCCCTTAACCTCTTCCACTATTTTATCTATGGATATTGTTATGAGTAAACTATGTTTTCGGAAAGCAATAAAAGGAATAAGATTGCATTGCTTTATGCTTGTCGGCCTTGCTCCCTCAATCACAACAGCTGAATCTGTGCTAAAGTAGTATTTTTTTGTTTTCTTGTGTTTCTGTCAGGCACAAGAAACCAGAAGCCAGGATAGGGTTCAAAAGTACTACAAGTTTATTTCATGCTACCCAGTGGTGGGTTGCTACCGGTTCGCCCTGGATTGGGCGAACCAGTAGCAGCGGTGGCGGGAGGCTCTGTCCACCTGCCTGGACGCTTCTGCGCATGCACAGGTGTGGTGCGCATGTGTGTGAGTGCACCCATGAGCGAACGGATAGCGACAGGATTTTAAACCCACTACTGATGCTACCTATAAACAAGAATCTGAACAACTAACGGTCAAGGCAAATTGGTGCCAGATAAGTATCAACAGAATTTACAGGGTGGTGAGACTTAGTTCTCTTATGGAAACATAGGGATTCCAAACTGATGATGTATTTGACTCTGCCCTTGGGCTCAGCCTGATCATTTCCTACAGTTTCAGTACCATTTTCGATCCCCATTTTAGTATTTAATGACTATGGTCCTCACAGTTTAAGGATTGATATTATACTAGTTAGGCTAGCGATGGCTAACCTTTTTGGCACCGAATGCCCAAAGTGTGCGTGCGTACGCCCATAATGCAATGTGCGTGTGACACCCCTGTGCACCCCCACACATACGTGCGCATTTCCTGCTTGCGCCCTGCCACCCGTGTATGTGCAGCAGAGACCTGAAAACCAGCTGGCCGGCGTGAGGCACACACACGTGTGGCAGAGCTGAGCTGGGGCGATGGCTTGCGTGCCCGCAGAGAGGGCACTGCGTGCCACTTATGGCATGCATGCCATAGGTTTGCGATCACGGAGGTAGGCCATGCTGTCTTTTGCTTGTGTGCAACTAAGATATTGGATGACAAATTGTGATTTTAATATAGATTTTATCTGTTATTTATTATTTTATTCTATAATTTTTAACTGGATATTCCTTGAGTGTTTTTAACTTGTGCTGGTCCCAGGTCTTTGACTATAATAATGATTTGACTTCCACCCCCAACCAGCATTATCAAACAGGAGATGCCAGTAGGTTTGGAGGGCATCAGATCAAGGATGGGGAGGAACAGGCTCAGGCTCAACCCATCCAAGACCGAGTGGCTGTGGTTTCCGACGTCCCGATATAGTCAGTTGATGCCATCACTGACTATTGGGGGCGAATCATTGGCCCCCACGGAGAGGGCTTGCAACTTGGGCGTCCTCCTGGATTCACGGCTGTCTTTAGAAGAGCACTTGACGGCCGTGACCGGGAGGATTTTTCATCAGGTTCGCCTGATTCGCCAGTTGCGTCCCGTTCTGGATCGGGACTCGTTACACACGGTCACTCATGCCCTCGTCACCTCCCGCCTGGACTATTGTAATGCTCTCTACATGGGGCTCCCCTTGAGGAGCACCCGGAGGCTCCAACTGGCGCAGAGTGCGGCCGCGCGGGTGGTAATGGGAGCGACATGGCGCTCCCATGTGACACCTCTCCTGCGCGAGCTGCACTGGCTCCCGGTGGTCTTTCGGGTGCGCTTCAAGGTTTTGGTTACCACCTTTAAAGCGCTCCATGGCTTAGGACCTGGTTATCTACGGGACTGCCTACTACCACCAATAGCCTCCCACCGGCCAGTATGCTCTCATAGAGAGGGACTCCTCCGGGTGCCGTCAGCCAAACAATGTCGGCTGGCGACCCCTAGGGGGAGAGCCTTCTCTGTGGGGGCACCTACCATCTGGAATGAGCTCCCCCCAGAGATACGGAGGATCCCGGACCTCCGCACCTTCCACTGCGCTGTGAAGACCTTTTTATTCCATCAGGCGGGCTTGGCCTAATCTCTTCCCTTTTTAAATATGTAAATTTTAATCTGTTTTTAAATTATTGGGGTGTTTTAATTTGTCTGGGCCAAAATGATTTAATTTGATTTTATCTGGTTTTTTAAATTTTTTGTATCTATGTTATTTTATTGTTTGGCTGTTCACCGCCCTGAGTCCTTCGGGAGTAGGGCGGTATACAAATCAAATAAATAAAATAAAAATAAAAAATAAAAAGGAAAATTATTTTCAGAGATACTTTGAATAGTACATAGAAATAAAATGGAATCCAGTTTCATATTGCTTAGGTTGATAGGCTTCAACTAGGAAGTACGATAAAATGAGGGTTATGAGAAGGAACCAACAAATCCATTACAACTCACAGGGTTTAAAAGTAGTGCAAATATATTGCACAAATTTACTCAGTTGGAATCAGTTGAGCATCAGTTTAAAAATAGCTAAAGATAAAAATTAAATGTTTCCACCTAATGAGATGATTTTATATGTCTAACCAAAGCCCATTTTCTAAAGACAAGAAAAGCAGCATTAAAAGACAGAGGGCCAAATTTTAAACACAGTATCGTATTAATGAACACTGAAAAAACAAACTGTCCCACCTGATAAGCTATCATTTTTATCATAAAATGTACAGATTCCTTATTGTGACATCCTAGGAAATGTTAGGCTTTCTTCAAATAATATTGTTAAGTACAGACAAGCATACCATGAGGAATGGAGTGTATTGTTTCCTGTGCACAAATCACATGAATTATGAATTATCAACAGCAGGTAGTTATCCCAGCGGCCCAGCTGATGGTTATGTGCCAAGGCAGAAAAAATATTGAAGCAGCCTCCAGATTTATGTTCTTATTTTAAAAACTTCTGCTTGACAACCTCAACCTTTTCTATTGATTTATTAGTTAATTTCATCTCAAGTAAGTAGGGTTTTTCCATGTAAAAGCATATCACAGATCTTGTGCTTGCTATGGAGTTATTATTCTGAAATCAGATCAGACAATCAAGTATTATGTGCACTTCAAACGGGAGAATGAAACATCTTCTCCTCCAGATGTTTTAGATAACCAATCCCACACTCCTTTGCCAAGGGTCATGCTAGCTGCAGCTAGTAGTGATTGAAATTAGAATTTCTAGAGCAGTAACTTTCTCAGAACTCTGATTAGCTAGACTTATTAAGAAGATTGAAATAATCACACAAGAATTTCAATCAGTACTCTATTTTTAAATGAAAAACCTATATACCCAGGCAACTTAGTGCCAGTAGATTTTTCTCACATTCTTTCTAAGTAATGGAAAGGATACTTGTCTCTTTGTGAAGGAGGAGGGCAATGCACCTGTGGGTTGTTTTAAAAACAACTATGGCCTTCTTAAAACTTAGAGACATTAGCCTGCCTATATCAGACAGAGTATTATTATGGATTATGGATCTTCAAATGCTACCTTGATTCAGACATGAGTTTCAGAATCGATGAAGGAAATATAGGTTGCTTCTTGCTTTTCTTCATGAAGGGCAGTGGTGGGCAATTAATTTTCCCAAGGGGCCAGTGGGACTGTTATGGAGGGTTGAACCAATGTAACCTGATGTCCTCAAACTCCGTCATCTCAATTCATCAAGTTGTTGCAGGCCAGGGATGAGTACTTTCTCTTTTCATCTTCCCAGGGCTGTCAGTTGACTGAAGGAACGTATGGTGACTGTGCAGAACCAGACCGGACTCGGCTTCTTCTCCTGTCCCCTGCAGTGCATTTATTTATAGCTGATTTCTAATTTCTGATTGACCTCACGTGAGTGGGACAAGAACAGCCAAAGTGCCAGATGTGGCTTTGGGGGTCATAAAATGCCCGGTTCTGAACTAGGGACAAGCCTTGAAAGTGTGCAGCAATTTGAGCTATTCACATATTAGCTATTCGATTTGTTTTCAAATGAATTCTGTCTTCAGGAGAATAGTAGCTACTATGGTCAATAAGACCTTTTCTCAAATATTTCCAAACATTGCTATTATAAACATATATTGTGTTGTATAATTTTGTCTGCTGAGCTAGATAATAGAAAATTTCAGCATGAATGGAAAATAATGAGGAAAATAAAAGCAGGTATCCATATTCTCTCCATAAGACTATTATGATTTTATCCTCTACAGGTTATATTTTTGTATTATGACATTACATTGATTTAATGCTTTTCAAAGAAGCTTGTAATAATTTTAATATGCAAATTGCATACTAACATTGTTCTCTGATGGTTTCTACATTTAGTCTCAAAATGTTTCCTTCAGGACAGATTGAAACTATTTATTATAATAAAGCATTATAGTTTAATAGCCTTCATAAAATGCATGGCCAGAAATTTTTACCATTTTGATCTGCGTTTTGTTTTCTGCACCATTGATCCCGAAATGCTCCAATATGCTTACTCCTGACTTGGTAATGCCCCAGCCTTGGCATGTCAAAGCCATTTTCCCATTGATCTACCAATAATACCCTGGCTATTATCTTTGAAGAAAAGGGCTGCTGGCACCACTGGGGTCTGCCAACGATCCTGAATAATGGAGATACAAAACTCCCACCACCACACAAACATGCTGGTAGCAGATGGTGCCATGGATTGCTTTGTTCCCTTGACAGTGTTCTTTGAAAACACAATTAATTTATTATCAGGCATCACAAAAGGCGGAAAGACATACAATACTGGCAAAGAACCATCCAATGGCAATTTGAAGGTATAATATGCTTGGTTTGCATCCTCACAATCAGATAGCCTGTAAGGTCTTCTTCCTTGCAATGCTCAACATCTGCTGATAAACTATAAGGATAATGTGGATGGTAGATAAATCAGATCAGAAGATCCAACAATTTAAGGCAGATTGAATGGGGGAAAAAAAACAATTCAGTTTTTCAACTCAACAGAAGCCACCTGAGTATCTTCAATGGACGCTACTGAGAGACAGAAAAATCCAAGTGGTAATTGTTTTTGCTGCATGAATTCAGGGATCTTGAAATACAAGCTACTCTCAACAATACAAATCCTTCAATTTTCAATTAAAACAAACATATGTAAACAAATGCTATTGAGCATGATTAACCTAAAGTACTTAATGCCAACAATTTAATCTGCCCTAGTTGCTAGAAGCAATACTTCTCTAGGGAAGACATAGACCAATGGCAAGGCAGTACCATAGCCCAATCCTATCTTTATGACGTGAATTATTTATCGTTTGTAAATCACTCATTTATGTGCATTTCATTACAATTATCTTACTCATTCCATCCTAAACTTGTAAGGTGCGTTGCTGCAATCTCCCTTTAAAAAGCAGAAACTGAGACCCACAGTATACTTTGACCACATTTATCTCAGGTTACTGCCATAATTTGAGGTTTTCAGCCAGCCCTCAAGAAAACAATACCAAGGTGGCAGGAATTCTCAACTAATCTTTCCTTCCTGAACTGTTCCTGAGCATGAAAGAGTGAAGTCTTTGAAGCACTGCCTCCTTTGAAGAATGCATTTCAGAATCCTTATGGTCCACGCTCAAAAATACTTTAAATCAGCAATAATTCACATCTATATCCAAATGACATGTCTGAATCAAAATGTTAATCAAAGAAGGCCTAAAAATAGGCTAAGAAAGTATGCGTGCATGACAAAATGTCTATAAGACAAAAAAAGAAGTCTAACTATTATATCATATTTGGGGTGGAGAAATTTAAAGAATTCATGCCTTTTATCTATGACTCTTTAAATCAGGTCTATATGCTATATATAAAATCAGTCAGTTAAGAAATATAATATGAAATGTATTGGTTTCCCTTAATTTATTTTTCTTCCCAACATCCAGTTACCATCATTGTTTTAGCAAGCTAGAATGTGGAGAAGACACCCAGGTAAGCTGTCATGGCAACTCTGAATTTTAAGAAAGCGGGGGGGGGGGGGGGAGATAGCATAATGGATATTTTTTTTTAATACAATGGGGAAATTTGGATTTAGGGCATAGACTTCTTTTTGTTTTATTTTAGGAAGAAAACAAAGTGACGTATGCCTTATTTCACAGACTGGGAAAATTCCTGTGATAATTCTATATGAAGTACCTTTATGAATTATTCTTGGGATGTCCTACCAATTGTTTTGACTCAACTTTCATGTCTTATTTATTATTAATTGCATTCTACCAGACAATATGTATCTCTTAGGAATGACACTAAAGTCGGTAAACATATTATAACTATCTATCATTCCAGATATACTACTAGAAAACTCTTTTGTCCCTACCATTGGCCATGCAGTTGTGACAGCACTAACAATTGTAGCCAAATATGATCTGGCATGAAAAATTGGGGAAATACGATTTAAAAGGTGCAGATTCTGCATACAAAAGTATAAAGTCCAATTCTAACTCTGGGGCTTTCTTCTCAGAAGATATATATATAACAATACACTACAAAATAGACACTAGAGATTTTCTTATGGGAGAAATAAACAGTACAAAAATGAAATGAAATATTGTTTAATCATTTGTGGATCACAGTAAGACTTTGTTTTTAAACACAAGCATATAGTACTAAAGTATGGAATGATAATTGAAACATAAAATATTAATATTTACAATCTAATTCCACGTATGGATTCTCAGATTTTCCTTGCATTTTAAGATTATTTAGAGTAACTACAAAAAGTAAAACTTTAACATAAGCACCAAACATTTGGCTGAATGTGTAACTTGAATTTCACAGAATTTCCCACATGAAACAGAAAGACATAATTTAAAAAGTATATGTCTGAAAAATTTCACATGAACTATGAGCTGTGGAATAACTTTCCCAACCAGATGTTTTTCAGATATGCTAGGAATACGTCTCCCACAATCTGTTCCTTGACAAGTAAAGGTACTGTGGAAAAATATCTCTGTGACTGTTTTTCTGTTCTAGTCTCCCAGTGTAACTAAAACCACTAGAGATTTAACTGCTGTTCATGGAGCAAGAAGAAAACAATTGTCAGATACCAGTAGCAACCATATGTTAATTCTGACAAGTGGCAGGAAAAGCTAAACTCATCCCATTAGTAGAACTTCTTCAAAAATATCATAAAGATGATTTGGGAAAGCTTAGTTGTATTCCATGGAGCAGAACAAGAAGGATGAAACTAGAATCCAATCAGAAGAGATCAGACTATAAAACTCAACCAAGATTTATACAGTCCCAACTATAATCATCGTTCAGTTGGTGACAGAAGAAAATATAAAGGAAGCTTATCAAGTTGCAAAAGCTGTTTTGATTAATAATATTATAAAGAACAAGGTAGAAAATTCTAGCAGTTTATCGCTGACAATTTCAAATACTCCCCAAAGAGGCATGAATCAAATAAGCATTTCAAAGGGCATTTAAAGCAGTTACTAGGGGAGAATCTGTTCTTTTGTATGTAGCATTTCAGAATTGGTGGGGAAGGACAGCGCCTTTGTTTAATGATTTAAAAGCAGGAGACGATAAAAAGAAAGGGAGTTATACTACTCTATATAAATGACCACTGGAAGGGCAGCCATCTGTTCTGATTATAGGATTACCCAATAAGGCAATGCCAAATCCTGCAAGCTGCAACAGATCTGTGGAAATCAGCTACCAGTTAGGTTTGCAAAAATTGAATGATTAGGAGAGTAGAGAATGATCCAAAGAATGCTTTTGAAGAGAAAAATATTTTGGAGGTCCAGGAAAACTGGTTACCATGAGATAAGATGCAGTGCTCATGAGGTTCTGAAAACCTGAGGTAAAAAAATCCACCATAGTTCCTTACATGGATGCAAGAAGGTAGGTCCAGAACCAGCATCATGTATACCAGGGGAGCATCATGTATACCTCAGGGAAGCTGAAGATCTAGATTGCTAGAGACAAGGAATGCCAACCAAGGTCTATGAGAGCTTCTAAGCTTGCTCAGATCTGAAGGTAAGGTAGCTTGCCCTTAAATTCAACTCAGCTGCCTTCTGTTGTTATCCCCTTGTTCACTGTGAAATCTGGAAATGGCATTTGGAGTTTCACTCAGCAGTCATCATAGTCTGAAATAAATGGGGCCAAAAAGGATCCAGTTTGCAAAAAGATACTGTATTTTCAAAGAGATGTAAAAATATGAACCTTCAGAGAAGCATTTTGGGATGCTTGAAGATTCTGCTACCTGAATGGTGATGCATTCTTACCTTTTATTTGTTCCCACCCCCAATCTATTGCTGCCTCCTGAGTCCCAGCTGATGACTAGAGGGAAAAAAAACTGTTAAACTCTTGCCACGGGGCTTCAAAGGGCTGTCCTACAGCTGATCAGTGTTAAAAGCAAACAAATGAGTCGGGTCGTAAATGCGAGGACTGGTCGTAAGTGCGAGGACCTTCCAGAAATGACTCTGACAGCTAGCCACGCCCACTTAGTCACATGACCTCCAAGCCACACCCACAAAATAAGCCACGCCCACAGAACCGGTAGTAAAAAAATTTAGAACCCACCCCTGGTTGAGAGTGACTGGCCCAAAGACAACCAACTGGCTTTGTGCCTAAGGCAGGACTAGAACTCAGTCTCCTTTTGATTAAACTTGATTTCCTATTGCTCCTTGGAACCTAAAAATAATTCTGTACACCAATCTGTAATCTCTACAGCAATCTGCAGCAAAATGATGTACACAGCAGGACCTTAAACCAAATGTGATTTTTTTCTGACTTGGATAATCCCAGGAAAGGCAGAGTTTGATCTGCCAAGAAGAGTGATATATGGGATCACACAAGCTATATAGATTATCTTCTTCTCTTTAAATCCAAATTAAAGATTAAATCCAAACCCAGAATCACCTCGGGCAAGATGGGGCAGCATACAAGTTTGATAAATAAATAACTGCATAATTCTAATAAAAAAAATTGTACTAAAATGTACTACTATACCACTCCTTGCTTGCTGAAATATTGTAGCCTCCTCAGGAAAAACTATGCAAACAAACATAAATCCTTGCTTAGAATTTATCATATGCCTTGAAAATGTCTGAATACACTCATGAGATATTGAATTCAATATACATATGCCCATAGTTTACTTTTTTTAAAAAAAAAGCATGTGTGCACACTCTACATACATATTTATAAGAGTCTGCACACCAAGGGAGAGCTTCTGCTTATGTAAATCCAGTTATAGAGACAAAAGAGAAGAGCTATGTCAAGGGATATAACTCTGGTTATTGCATTATTACAGCATCTCAGAAGATAATCAAAAGAAAATGCACAGACGGAAATAGTGAAATTTATGCTAATTCCAAGGCAACTGTTCCATGTTACTGCAATAAATTTTAAGACACAAACAGGACCAAGCAGGCTAAAAATGAAATGTGTAAGTGGAGCCAAAGGAAAAAAAAATACTCACAATCACAATCAATATCTTTATAATAAAGATAACCGTACAAAATAGAAAGAAGAAAAATAGTTCATCACAATCTGTGTCCCACAGATGTTAATAAGTGTAGAATATTATTTTTGGAACATAATTTTAGGAGACCTACCTGTTTGAATGCTTAGATTCTAGACCGAAATCCTATTTCAGGATAAAAGTTCTCACATATCATCCTAGTATGAAAGTGGACTCCATCTTTGATTTAACACAGTGTTTTTTCCCCAGTAAATTCCTAATGAGGACTTTTATAGAACTCCTTAAATTGAAATATAATGTAGGAGAAGGAGTGATAGAACCTGAGGCTGGAGTTAAAAGAGAGATCAGCCTAGAATCCCTACCTAGTCACAAGCCAACTGAATCCAACCCCACTTGAATTCTGTTGATCCTTATCCAAGCAGGTACTAATTGTTAATTGAGAAGATTGCTATGCATAGGCATTTTAGCAATAAATCAGTGTAATTGAACCTTTAATTGAAATCTAAACATATTCCAAATAGCAATAGCACTTAGACTTATATACTGCTGCACCAGGGGTGAAATCCAGCAGGTTCTGACAAGTTCTGGAGTACCGGTAGTGAAAATTTTGAGCAGATCAGAGAACCGGTAGCGGAAATTTTGAGCAGTTTGGAGAACCGTCAAATACCACCTCTGGTTGGCCCCAGAGTGGGGTGAGAATGGAGATTTTGCAATATCCTTCCCCCAGGAGTGGGTAGGGAATGGGGATTTTGCAGTATCCTTCCCCTGGAGTGGGGTGGGAATGGAAATTTTGCAGTATCCTTCCCCTGCCATGCCCACCAAGCCACACCATGCCTACCAAGCCACACCCACAGAACTGGTAGTAAAAAAAATTGGATTTCATCACTGCGCTGCACAGTGCTTCACAGCCCTAAGTGGTTTACAGAGTCAGCATCTTGCCCCCAACAATCTGGGTTCTCATTTTATTGACCTTGGAAGGATGGAAGGCTGAGTCAACCTTGAGCCTGGTGAGATTCAAACTGCCAAATTGCAGGCAGTTGGCAGGCAGCAGAAGTAGCCTGCAGTACAGCATTCTAACCACTGAGCCACCACAGCTCTAAATGGTTGAATTTCATTTAAAAAATTATGGTAAAACAATAAAAAATGGACATCTAAGAGTATTGGAAATATTGACAAATCAGGGTTAAGAGCCAAAAGAATAAGATTCTCAAGCTCAGCATTGTAAACCTAGTTATGTGGGTTTTTTTAAAAAAAATCTAATTTAAAATGGGTTGGGCTAAATAAATAATTTTCTATGCAGCATAAAATCTGTAAATGCATAGTTTGATTGCTGGACTGTTATGCAAAGGATTAACCATTTATAAGCACATACAAAATATATGATTCTTTTACAAGAAAAATTATGTTTCTGTTTAGTGAATAACCAGAAAAAGATATCACCAACTGAATAAATGTGTTGTTAGTAGTCAATCTGGAAATGAATTATGGATCTAAACTATGGAATAAAAATCAAAGATTATTTCACATATGATTTATGTGCTCCACTATAATAAAGCAAGGGAAATAACAAAAATCTTATCATTCCCACATTCTTACATAAGAGTCTTTTCTTCGTCTGTACCCAATGTATTGGGAAATAGTTATAAACTCTACATAAAGAACAAGAACTACAGAAGTACCTGAACTACAGCTACCAGCTAGCATGGCTACTGGCTGGAACTATATAGTATTGTAGTCAAATAATATTTTAAAAACAGATCGAACAATTGCAAGAATCCAAAATTTGCAATTCAAAAGGTATAAATAAGGTATGTGAAAATTTAAGGAATGTGTAATTATTTAAAATGACAACATTATCAGAAAAGTACCTGTTCCAAGTCTACTCTGTGTCACAAATTCAGACAGATTGATATCTAGTTATTTGATTTCAGCAAATGAAGTTTTTAATATTTTGGGATGCAAAAAAAAAAAGTTGAAAATGTATACCATATAATGACAAAAATAAATATATAGAAGACCTGGAAAACACAAGTTCAAATAAGAGGAAAATGTGTATAGAATGCTCTCAATTAAAGGGTTTGCAGCAAAGTGAGATTACATCATGATGACAACATACTTGCAAGGATGAAATGGTGCAAACTCTGCCATTATGCGATTATGACTGATGCAACTATACAAATACTGATTTTTTTCCAGAACCCTTTCCACCACTTCTGCAGATAGATACCTATCAATTTAAGGGGATTTAGCAATCAAAAGCAGCAGTCTTAAGAGGAAGAAGAATATATAGACTAGGAATAGGGAAATGTAAGTGTGGAAGCCAGCTGCTTACCCTGAATCATTTTTTTCCTTCTGGGCTCTAGGAAGAAAGCAATGCCAAATCATTTCTGAAAATATTGCCTGAGAAGAGAAAGTGGTCAGGCTCCACTTTCAAACAGAGAACCAAACGACATTGTCATTTCCCCATGTTTTTCACATGTCAGTTTTGAGCACAAGGTTTAATCACAACCAGTGAAAGGTCCGTGTTCGGAAGGCTGAAATCAGAAGTATTTTTTAAAATTATAAAATGGTTTTCATTTGAAATGTTCCATTTTAAATTCAAAACAAATGATTATACTGGAGGTGTTTCAAGACCAAAACAGTTTTCTGAAACCTGAAGCAGTTCCAGAGTAGTTGAATCACCTTATTTTGAATTTAACATGTTTCAAAATCAGAATTTTTTCATATGTCTAAATGCTGTTTATCACATTCTCTGAAACATGAAAGTTATTAATCATCTGATCAGGCACAACACTGAGGCTCATGAGTTTTTCTCCACTGTCCCAAATATTTATATAGCTATATAACTATTAGCATAATATGTCAGACTGCAGCACAAGTGTTGATCCTAACTGGCTGCCAAGATTCCCATTTAAGATTTTATAACCTACTTTCCTCTGTCAGACAATTATACCAGTAAGAACCAGAACTCCAAGAATAAGGACTTAATTATTCTGGATTCTAACAACCCAGCTTATTGGAGTTCCTCTCAGCCATCTTACATTAAACAAAGATGGAATTATTCTGAATTTCTTTCTCACATTTTCCACTTTCTCAACAGACTAGTTGCTGTTTCTCCTCTCTTAATGATCCATTCTTTCATTCTCTAAGGTGATGATTATATGCTTTGACAGGTATCATTAATCTGCTGGTGGCAACCAGCTATAGATCTCCACCCTAGGATGTCCAAGTGATGCTGCCAAGTTTCCTCCCTAGTATTTGGTGTCTATAGGGAAAAACAAAGCTTTGACTCAATCCAAACTCAGACTAAAACTGAGTACCTGTGGATATGGAGGTGTCCCTAATCCAGGGACTTTCCTTTAATTCTAAATGGGGGTCAGTCCAAAAGACAGAACCGGTACATAATTTAGGGGGATTTTACACTCCCAAAGGAAGAATAGGTCGCCCCTGTGGCTCTTGCGCAGATATATCTGTGTTTTATGGGTGCATGTCTGTACATACAGAAGCTGCACTAGCTCTCTATATAATTTCTGGGTGCAATTCAAAGTGCTGTTAGCACTTCTGAAATCTGTCATGAAATTCCTGGTTATTTGTGGAACTGCTGAACTTTCATTGACCTTTCTTGTCCCATGAAATCTGGTGGGGTGGGGAAGTTCCCTTCTTTGAAGCAACCTAGTGGGACCCAGGAACAAGAACATTTCTTGTCATGGTACCTGCCCTATAGACCAGGGGTGGGTTCTACTTACCTTTACTACCGGTTTGCATCACACCCACGTGCTTCTGCGCATGCGCAGATCATCTATGATGACGTCTGGGTCAGTGGGTGGAGCCTCCCGCCGGTTTTACTACCGGTTCATGTGAACCGGTCCGAACCAGGCGCAACTCACCACTGCTATAGACTATTATTTCTCTAAGGTTTGAATGGCCCCATCCTGCTGGCCTCTGTAATGCCATGAAAACATAGTTTTTCTCCAAACACTGGGCTATAACATGAGCTGATCCTATTCAAAATGAAAGATTTCTGAATAGGCCATATAAAATGGTTGGCCTCAGTTATTCTGTCATCATTTTAGTTTGTTATTCTGTTTTTCATTTTATATGCATGTTAACTTTTGTTTAGTTATCTTGTGTTTTTTTTTAATACTTAGCTGGGTGACCATATAAGTCGAATAAATGAATACAAAGTTCTATAATTAAATTTCTACAATGAAAAAAAAAACGGGGTGAGTTCGGTTTTGACTAATTATTAGGCTGTGGATCAAAAATACCTGGAAACCTGCTTCACCTTCTGAAAATTCACAGTATATGTCTGGTATATTCATTAGATTTAGTATGAAGAAAATACAAAGAATGGATTGCTGCTTATGAGGAGCCTTCTGAAAAGGTAAGCCTGGATTGCCCATCATAAAATAATTTCCTAATATGGACTGTAAAAGGAGGTTAAGCTATTCAATGATGAAGGAAGTGATCCCTCTGCGACTGAACCATTGAAAACTCAAACTGAAGGAAAAAATTAAAAATGTGGCTTATGACCTTGAAAGACAGGGCTATAATTTGCATTGCTCAAAGCCACACTTTGCATTTTTCATTCTTTGCAGACACAAAATAAGGGCAGATTGGCAATGCAAAATAGAAAGAATCATTCTGCCTATCAGCAAAATGAGATAATCAAGAGCTACAAAAAGGAACATATCTGACAGATGCAACAGGAAGGCCTCCCAATGAATGGAATTGGCAAACGGTTTGCATAAAGCACAACAGACCACAATGCAGAAAGTACCAAGAAACTGTCAGTCGTCCCTCGCAATTTGTTCATATACAATAAAGAACAAGGATTTGGAACCAAAGAGTGTTGGGTTTATTCATGAGAGCGCACTTCACTTTGCATTTGACTGAACCTGTTTTCCAGTGAAATTGGCTGAATTATACATAAAAGCCATTTTAATAATGTTCTCCAATGCCAACCTTAGTTGCAAACTGAACAGCAGGTCCATCTTTCAATCCAAGCCTGTTAACAGTGGAAGAAAGCCAAATAAATGTCTATTAATAACAAAGTGCTGGTTTCCTTCGTTTTCACGCTCATACAATAAACTGAATAATTAGAACAACAGAAGGATTTAATTTACTACTGCCAATATGACGTTCAGCAAAACAGAACGTTAACACTCTCCTCTTAAAACTATTTTTAATTTATTTATTTGTATCATGGCTTTATTATTTTTATAAAATAACTCAACGCAGCAAACATATCTAATATACCTTCCGCCTCCTATTTTCCCCCTCAACAACCCTGTGAGATGGGTTGGGACAGAGGGACAGAGAATGACTGGCCCAAAAAAATCCAATTGTCTTTCATGGCTAAAACTGGGCAAGAATTCATAGTTTCTTGCTTTCTAGCTGGTGCCTTAAACCACTCGATCAAAACTATTGGAATGTTATTGCATCCAAATTTAGATATAATGTGAAGAGATCAATAATTGATTAGGTAATATAACAAGGAAAATGTTTCAATGTCTCTTTCTTCACTTGGTGTATTTCTTTTGAAATATTGTTTCAAAAACATATTTTCATGAATTCTAGCATTCAGGATTTTTTAAAAAAAATTATAAACATTGTTATTTTAAAAAATTAGGAATTAATATTTGAAATATATATATTCTATTGAAAATACTGGTATAAATTGCCACCTAATCTATGAAAGTTTCCTTGCCAAAGAATACAGAACAACAACTTATAAAACCGTCAGCATTTAATTTTGTTTATGTGGACACTTCTGATTTTAAGCCTGGAAATTCAACAACACATGGACTTTACTATCCCACAGTAATAGGATAGGATGTGATAAAATATGAGCTATGAATTTCGTCTTAAGGTTCTGTTTTTCTTCTGCCTTGGGCAAACCATTTCCCCCCCCTCACATCTCAGCTCTCTATTTGCAGCATGGGAATAATGCCCAGCTATCTTCCTTAGAGTCCTGTACTAAAGATTATAATTACGTAACAAAACCTATTTGAATAAAAATGTTACATATTGAATGCATATCATTAGTGTGCATCATTCTGACAGCTGCTGGCCATTATTCTAAGTTTTTCTGTGATCTACAAATTTAGGAGTGTGGAATAATTCCCTCTCAAATGTTTAGAAATAATCATTCAATGTAGATTCTGCTAATCTTCTCAAATGATGCATTCTTTCAACTCACTGCTAAGAAAACTCATGTTTGGTACTTCATGTTTAAAACACAAGATACGAGTCAGAATTTTAGAACAATAAAAAAACCCAACTTCAGACAAATCTCACACATTCCCATTAATAAACATGCTAGCTGTGTAGCTTTGCAGATCAACTGAATTTCAGGCCTGCTCCTGACAATCCACTCATCAAAATGCATTATTTACATCTGGAAGCCATGGTTGCGATTTATGAAATGTCAGCAATTATGTCAAATTAATCTCAGCTACAATCAACCTGCTTGTTTGTTTGCTGCTGTGCCCAATAATCTCCTCTTTCACCAAATGGTTGCTGATAAAGCACAGTGGTACTAACACAAACTCCTTCCTTCTCAGAATCTTAGCGTAAAATCAGTAAGTCTCTTGTGCTCTACTTCTGGTAGGCTATTGTTCTCGGATACAATACCAAAGTGTTTTGATAATGGCTTCTTTCAGGATGGCACTTCCTATGTAAGCACTAATCAGGCTTGACCCTTAAGTTTAAGTTTATTTGTCAAGCATATATAAGATTACAGGTAAAAAGTATAAACATAATTTGAATACATGAAAATAGTAAGTGAAAAAGGAATATTAGGACTGGAATGGTAGGCACGCTGATGCCCTTATGCACGCCCCTTACAGACCTCTTAGGAATGGGGTGAAGTCAGCAGTAGACAGTTTAAGGTTAAAGTTTTGGGGGTTTTGGGAAGAAACCACAGAGTCAGGTAGTGCATTCCAGGCATTGACCACTCTGTTACTGAAGTCATATTTTCTGCAATCAAGTTTGGAACGGTTTACCTTGAGTTTATATCTATTATTTGCTCATGTATTGTTGTGGTTGAAGCTAAAGTAGTCATTGACAGGAAGGACATTGTGGCAGATAATTTTATGTAGTATGCTTAGGTCAGACTGAAGTCGGCGTAGTTCTAGGTTGTCTAAGCCCAAAATTTGGAGTCTGTTGGCATAAGGTATTTTATTGCGGTTAGAGGAATGGAGGACTCTTCTCGTAAAATATCTCTGGACTCTCTCGATTGTATTTACGTCCGATATGCAGTGCGGGTTCCAGACAGATGAGCTGTATTCATCTGTTTAGTTTCTAAGCTCACTCAAGAAAACTAGTGCTACCGCTTTTTGAGATACCTACCACAAAACTGAGAGACCAAAAGAATCAAAAGAATAAAGTTTTTGCACTGCAGAATGTATCAGAGTTACCCCTCTTCTCAAAAAGGAAGCAGCCTCAGTCCAGGACAGTTTGAAAACAGAAATGTTGCTACCTGAAACTAAAACAATTTTCTTGATTTTCAGAGTTTCTTAAAAAAAGAATAATCCTATAAATGTTGAAAGATTATTTTTTAAAAAAACAATTTATCTCACAACCATTTCAGGTGTTCTCCCCTAAGCCTATTATTTCCCTGCAATTTAACAGTTAAGCTGAATAAAGGATAAGAATGAAGTGGAAGCACTATGGAATTCTTAATAGGACAATTATTATCAAATAGTTTCTGCCTTTTTCATCCAAACAGTGAGCCTTTTAGGACACCGCATGGCAGGAGAGGACCGAATGGCAGATGTTCTCCACAGTAGCTCTTTTTCTTCAGAATAGTCCAGTCCTCCTCTTCACAGACTTTTGGAAGCAGGCAAAAACCTGGCTGTTCATGAAGGCCTTCCGAGATTATTGAAAACTAGCAATTCTGTGTTTAATACATTTTACCTTTTTATTTTTCATATTTAAATTGGGAATTTAGATTTACTATTTTAATTACAGGTAGTCTTTGACTTACAACAGTTCATTTAGTGACCATTCGAAGTTACAATGGCACTGAAAAAAGCGACTTATGAACATTTTTCACATAACCATTGCAGCATCCCTGCGGTCACGTGATCAAAATTCAGACACTTGGCAACCGATTCATATTTATGGTGTTTGAAATCTCCCAAAATCACCTTTTGCAACCTTCCAACAAGCAAAGTCAATGGGGAAGCCAGATTCACTTAACAACGGTGTGACTAACTTAACAACTGCAGGGATTCACTTAACAACTGTGGCAAAAAGGTCATAAAATGAGGCAAAACTAACTGAACAACTGCCTTGCTTATCAATGAAAACTTTGAGCTTAATTCTGGTCATAGATTGAGGGCTACCTACATTATAATGGGCTTTTTATAATACGGGAACACAGATTTCAAGCTATATTGCCTATCCTGATCAATACTGTCTTTGAATATTCTGCTTTCAATCAAAGAAGCAAGCAAGAGTAAGGAACTGTAAGGACCATAATAACAACATGCCCCAGGAGTCTATAAGCCTCTGATGGTGAACCTACGGCACGTGTGCCAGACTGTGGGCACACAAGCCGTCACCCCAGCCCAGCTCCAATTGTGTTTCTCCATCATGTTTCACTCAATCAATTCCAACTTCTCTGCGGCTCCCTGGATGGAACCGCAGAGGGATGAAAGAACTGTTGCCCTGTCGCGGCGGTGTTGGGCGGAGCCTCAGTGCGGGAACAAAGCACTCCTGCACTTGCCTTTGTGCGGCAACAGGATTCCGTCTTCATCATGGTACTTTTACTGTTGCGTCAGCAAAGAGGGCTGGGAGGGAACGGCGGAGGCGGATCTTGCAGGGTGGGGGCCATCCCCCAAGCCTGGTCTTCCTCCTCCCTTGTGGGCAGCGCTAAGAAAAAGAAGGGGGCAGCATGGGGAAGCGCTGCCCTCCCCCGGTCAAGCGCTGAGCACAAAATCCCGGGGGGGGGGGGAAGGGTAGCTGTGTTTTGTAACACAGTCTTCCTCAAACTACAGAATATAGTTTAGGCTTTGCTAATCATAAACTGGTTGCCTTTTCTCCTTCTGATTATATCAGTTTACATAAAGAATAAACATTTGGGTGTGAGAGTATGCATGGCTGCTACAGTATATTGGCATCTTTTGCTTTTTAGAGTTCCACATAAACCAAGCTAGAGCTTTGTGGAGACCTAGAATTGGATCACAACTGCTTCAGACTGAATTGCTTCACCCTGGAAAGTAAGCATCTGCCTTGAGTTATGTCACTCTATTATCATAATCTTAATCTTGAAATCTGACAAACTACAAACTGCAAACCTAACTGTGTTGAAAACATTAGCTTTGCTTGTGTGAACGCACCTTAAAGCAGGCAAAACAATTCGTCGGCTGCCAAGAGGAATCAGTTCAAATATAAGTAGATTCCAGCTATCAGAAAACCTATCTTCGGGTTTCATTTACATCGTGAGATATTATTCAGGCTGAAAATAGAACCAAATTTAATTCCTTGTTGATTTTTCCACATGATAATCAGGAAAACAATTAAAAGGTATTTTTAAGTTACAGTATTAAGGAAAGTTTTAGAACTCCAAAGCATTCTTGCCAAAAGGTGTCACAAAGCTGCCAAAAGTTACTGAATGTTCACAAAATTTCAGAAATAGTAAAACTGACTTCTATCATACATGGATATTTTGTAGAGTAAATATGTTAGAAATCAATAATAAATAGACTTCGCTGTTAACACAATTGTTCATGCTTTTTGTGTAAACAGTGCAAAAGATAATGAAATAGCATTAGATTTGGATATGCCTGAAGCCAAGCCACTGAAACTAATGGAAGTTAAATCAGTCACAACTACTTTACTAAGCCTGGATCCAACTCACTGCTTCAAGTCTAAGAGTCCAAAAACTATTCGTACTGTAACTGAATTGCTCAGCTGGAAATTAAGATTGCTTAAGCACCAACTCCAACTGGGCAACCTTATAACATCTTTGTCTTTCAGAAATACTCCAAAAGCCATAGCTGTCACAACTTTTTCTGTTTTCAAACTTTCCAAAGCCAGAGCTCTGGCAGTCTTTGCATGTGAAAAGATTTCATTCTATCCTCAAGGCTTGTTTATAGTTAATGTCCAGGACAAGAATAACTTATGTTTCCTAGGGAGTCAGAACTCAAGGACTCAGCAGTCATGAATTACAAGGCCAATAATTGTTTGGGTGTGAATGTGTATGTGTGCAGGCTTCTCCTCCTCTCCTTGTTCCATTTCCTTGCCCCTGCCAATAACATTTTTCCTGAGTACAGCTCCTGTTGACTCTTCTGATGATTAATAGTAGCTGTTGTTTACACAGTTGTCACTTAAATTTGCATGCAGGGTTAGTCAACATCCAACTTTGCTGTAGCACCCAAAGAATAATTTGTATTCCAATGGTTGGAGTTGTCTTGGTAACGCATAGGTGACTGGAAAGCATGTATGGAGGGGAAGTTTCATTCTGCCATTGCTCACTAATCTCCATGTGGCTTATAATAGTCTGCACAGTATTTGGTAGCTATGGTGGCTTTTAACTTGACCTCACCACCTTCCAAGTCTTTGTGTGGTCTGGCTTATTCTGCCCTCCTGAGTCTGAAGACCTAGAGATTTAACACCAAAGCTATTTCTTAAGGTCATGCCACAATTCGTATCACTCAAGTCACCTATGTTGCTGAGAGACCAAAAATCATACCATAGATATCTGAAATCTGTGTTTCATAAAGGCCACAGAAAAATTATAAATATAGATAAAATTCAGAGAGTAAAGTGCCCTTACCAAGGACACAGCAGCTACTTTTCCTAGTTATTTCAAGCAACTTTAAACTGCAAAACTTAAAGCAAAGTTGACTTTTCTTATTTGTCAATAGAGTATCCAGTTTTTGGCTTCTTGCCACTCTGAATCTGGACGTCTTTCAGTTTTTAATAGTCTTTCATACCACTCTTTTTTTAGTTGCTTATTTTATTTGTTGAAATGATTAAATATGAAATGATTATTGATTAAAGAGTGGTAATGCAGTGGAAAAACCTAAATATGTTATAGTAATCAAAATGAGCAAAATGTAATCCTATCTAAATTAATAGAAAAAAATGATCCATGTGCTAAGTATAAATGCCTATATGAAATTAATTAAATGGTTAAGCTTATCACTAAATCAAGACCATATTGCAACATACTGTGTCCTCTGCACATTTTTAAAATATAGTGGATTTTAAAAAAAAAAAAAAAAATCATACCAACCAGCCTCTCTAACAGAATTTTCTGGATAAGCCAGCAGCAATTATGTCTGCACTGTTTTGTTGAAAAATCTTCATTCTCAAAGAACTGCTTTATTGAGTACATCATTTCGGCACGATTGAAAAGCGAAACCAGCTCTGGCTATTTCCTGTGCTTTCAATATGATTAAAGAATACACAGGTCCTTCCCACATTGTCACAGGTCACATTGTCCAATTAGGTATTCTGGCAACTCCTTGGTAACCTTCTTCTGGTCTTTGGCCAGCATCTGTTGGGATGACCTTGGTTCCCATGGGATACTAGGTTGTTGTTATCTGGTATGACATTCCAGAGGTCCTTCGTCCTCCCCAAAGTGAGTCAAGCTGAGAAACGGAGAAAATGGCTGTGCCAGCCCTGATCCGTTTTGAAGTTGACAGTTATCACATTTTGCTGCTCAGCAACTGGCCCACCTTTGCAACCATTTGCAGTGTTCATGAGTTACGACGTTTTTTGCTGGAAACCAGGCTTTATATTCAAATTCTGGCAAAAAACATCTGTTGCAGTCAATGGGTTCACTGAACAACTTTGCAGTGTTTGCTTAATAGTTGTTGCAAAAAAAAATGTAAAATTGGTCATGGTCTTGAGACAACCCACTTAATGACTGGCAAGACTTATGATTGTAATTCTTGGCTCAATTACAGTGAAGGACTAACTGTACTTCAGTTTTCAGATATTCTCTCTTTGGGCTTCTTGTCTTTGCTCTAAAATTCCTGGAAGGCAATATGGTAGCCTCTTCAAAGAACATGTACCTTTAAACCAGATAAAAAGGTAAAGGGGTCCCTACACGTTTTATTCTGCTAGTCGTTGCCGACTATAGGGGGCAGTGCTCATCTCCGATTCAAGCCTATAGAGCCAGCGCTGTCTGAAGACATTTCCATGGTCATGTGACCAGCGTCACATAATAGAGCACTGTTACCTTCCCACCAAAGTGGTGCCTATTTATCTACTCACAATCTACTTTCAAACTGCTAGTTTGGCAGGAGCTGAGGCGAGGACGGAAACTCACCCCATTGCGTGGTGCCCTGGTCTCAAACCTGGGCTGCTGGCTTTCCTGCCCGACAAGCCCAGCGTTTTAACCACTGAGCACTGTATCGTCACCTAAACCAGGAGAGCAATGTAAACATGGTTGGCCCCTCTGCCTGATATTAAAAGATCAAGTAGAATGTGTGAACTCCCCTTTTCCTGTTACAGATAAGTTAGCTAAGAAATTTTGCACACAAGGACAGGGGCTGCAATATTAAGTCTGCCTCTTGAGAGGACAACCCTTAATCAGGGGTAGGAATAATGTACTGCTTGTTGACTATTGCTGGTCAAAGATCATGTGTTCCTGTTTTCAGAAGTATGTAAAAGCTACACCAATTTGTGTATTGAGGCTCTCAGTTTGTGATTTACTCCGGAGAGCATACATCTTTATCCCTGTAATAAATAGATACAAAATTGTGTGATAATTGGCTCCTTCATACCTGGCCCAATATATATATATTCCAGCATTTGACTAGGTCAATTTACAGTTTGGCCAACAAAGGTACCAAAAAAAGCTACTTAAGAGTCAGATGACAAAGCACTTGTGATAAATAATATAAATTAAAAGTATATTGGCAGAAGAGCTCTACATTAGCAAAACATTTTGCCTGCTATAATTTCTTATGCACAGAATAACTGGAAATACTTTATATTATACAGTATACTGCACTAGGATGAGCTTTTGAAAAACATCTATCACTTCTCTTCTCAAAGCTTCAAGCAAACTTTGAGCAAGTGAACAGTTCTCACCAACAAGTTATACAGGATTTTTCCCTGTCATGGTGCCACACTCTGATCCCTTAGATCAATTTTGGTGTCACCCTAAAACTTCTCCAACGTTCCTTTTGTCTAGGCTTTAGGTAAAGAGCTCCACTTTCTTTCTCCAGACTGAAGTCTGGATACTAACAGGCTGCCAAATGCTTTAAAATAATACCGTAACAAGAAGGCATCTGTGTAAAAATGTGTGGCTAGCAGCAAAACAAAAATGAACATTATACCACCATAGAAACAAATTCTGAAGAGAATATACTGCTTAGTTTTCCAACTTTAAATGTTTGCTAAAGTTTTCAGCTTCTACCCTCAGGTGCTTTGGAGAATAATTTGACTCCGATTCCTTTGTGGCAACCCCTGAGATATCGGAACACTGCTATCATGTCTCTCCTAGTCCTTCTTTTCATTAAACTAGACATACCCAGTTCCTGCATCTGTTCTTTATATGTCTTAGCCTCCAGTCCCCTAATCATTTTTGTTGCTCTTCTCTGCACTTTTTCTAGAGTCTCAACATCTCCTTTACATGTTGTTGACCAAAATTGGATGCAATATTCCAAGTTCGCCTTACCAAGGCATTATAAAGTGGTATTAACACTTCATGCGATCTTGATTCTATCCCTCTGTTTATGCAGCCTAGAACTATATTGGGTTTTTTGGCAGTTGCAGCACACTGCTGGCTCATATTTAAGTGACTGTCCACTAGGACTCCAAGATCCCTCTCACAGTCCCCACTATTGAGCAAGGTACCACATATACTGTACCTGTGCATTTTGTTTTTCTTGCCTAAATGTAGAACCTTACTTTTTTTCACCATTGAATTTCATTTTGTTAGATAGCACCCAATGTTTAAGTTTGATGTTCAAATGATTTTGGAATTTAATTTCCAACTACAAATTTTACTTGAATTTAAAGATTATGGAAATCATCAGATTAATCTGGGGTTCAGATTAACAGAAGTACAGAGTTTAAGCAACTCTTTTTATTTTTTTACTTGTTTTAATACAACAGAAATGCAGAGTGGGGGAAGAAAACAAAGCTTAGAACAAGAAAAAAATACCCATAACTACATAAAATACCAGCAACGATTATGTATGTTTAAAAAAGATATACAGTTCATTTTTAAACATCAAATCTTGACTACAAAGAATAATCTTGTCCAGTTCTTCCTCTGCATCAATAAAGAATCAATCCAAAAGCTGGGAAAGAACACAATCAATCAAGCCAGCTTTTGCCTTTGATACGTAGTATGTAAACATTTTTCCAAGAACATAAAACCCCTTTTTTTGTCACAATCCAGACATGATAAAGACAAAGATCTTCAGGAATAGATAATTAAATAAGTAGTTTCATATATTAAAGTTGTCACATGAAATGATAATTTATGCATGTACATATATCATACATGAACATTTACATTAAGCACCACTGTGATATAGATTGCCTCAATCAGGCTTTTAAAAATCTATTTTAGATTTCTAACATTGTCCAAATACTATATTTTATGGAAGAACTGTAATTTTATAGATGCCCTTTCTCAGAACTACCCCTGATCCTTTGGGAATTCTCTCAGGACTTGAAAAATCTGTTTCTGACCTTAGATGTTGAAGTTTAATAGATTCCTGCTTCCTACTGTCAAGTTCTGAACACATTCCAAGTCAGTTGCCTTCATGCCCTTATCCATCATCCCAAGGGCTCTAAAGCCTGTCTCAAACAAGTCACACATTGTAAGTAGTGAGATTATTGCAGCCAGGAGAAAGAAAGAAAGAAAGAAAGAAAGAAAGAAAGAAAGAAAGAAAGAAAGAAAGAAAGAAAGAAAGAAAGAGGGAGGGAGGGAGGGAGGGAGGGAGGGAGGGAGGGAGGGAGGGAGGAAGGAAGGAAGGAAGGAAGGAAGGAAGGAAGGAAGGAAGGGCTACAATTGAAGTAGAAGGCGACAATGTTTTCTAAACTTTGCCAGCAGTGACCATAATATACAATGTTGAACAGTAATGAGAAGTAATGGGCATCATTTTATCTCACCTTTAGTTCAACAGATGCAGTAAGAAGAACATTCTGAGAAAATCTCAACCAAAATCAGGAGTTGCAAATTATTGTAGGTTTTGGCAGACTAGAAATAAATTTATTTTAATGCAGTTGTCCTGTTATAGCACGGGTTGCAAAATTCAATCACAATGTCACCAATCAGCAAATTAAGTCTGATTTATCTTTACTATGCAGTATTTCTTACAACAAAAGAAAATGAATAAGAGTAATGATGAATCTGTGCAAATCACTTTGTTTTGCTCTTATTTTAGCTCAGCCAGAACATCACTGACCACTAACAGTAGGAAAAGTCATTCAGACAAAATAAAAGCAAAAGTGAGAAAGACTAGAGACTTCCATTCCAGCTCATGAATTCAAATTTTAATTCAAATTATTTTAGCTGCATGGTCCTGAACAAACATATTTTTCACTTGAGAAATCTGATTAATTAAAACAAGGAAGCAAAAACCAAAGAACTAGTGAAATGGGTTGGAAAGATAAACACAAGACCAAAAGTTCCATTTGCTGATTGAATTGGGAATTCTGCTACATCATCGAGTAATGACAGCAAGCAGCTGAGGAAGCAGTTTCCCAATCCCAAATGAGGGGCACAGCAGAAGTGGCAAGATAACAGACTGTAAGTGGTCTTATGGTTTAAGGAGGTCAATCTGTTGAATGACATTGATCATTCTTAAGCAGAAGACTTAAAAAGAACTGTTTGAACTTAATTCTGTGGGTCAAAATAATTATTTTTTCTAAAAATCATGTCCATGTAAGATTAAAACTATAGGAAAACTAATATTTGATAAAGTTGAAATCTCATTCCAGATGACTCTACTCAATGATACACCCATATTTCTTAACAATATACAAATAGTCTGCTACTATTGTTTTCTGAGATGATTTTTTGACTTCACAACATCTTGTAGTTTAAGCTCTGGAACTTTCTTTTCTAGCTGTTAGTATATTATATTTATTCACTACACTCTGCTTTGTTTCTTTGTTCTTTTAAATTTTGCTGGTCATTGCCCAAATAAATATTACTGATTGTTTAGTGGTAGAATAGAATGGAATGGAATGGAATGGAATGGAATGGAATGGAATGGAATGGAATGGAATGGAATGGAATGGAATGGAATAGAATAGAATAGAATAGAATAGAATAGAATAGAATAGAATAGAATAGAATAGAATAGAATAGAATAGAATAGAATAGAATAGAATAGAATAGAATTTTTTATTGGCCAAGTATGATTGGACACACAAGAATTTGTCTTGGTGCATATGCTCTCAGTGTACATAAAAGAAAAGATACGTAAAAGTAGTTGTTTTAAATTCAGCAAGGTTGAATGTGTGTGATGTCACATTGCTAGGTTTGCTAGTTACTTTAGTTCATCCAATATTGCTGCAAAATTTCTTTTCATTTGAGCAGAGTTTGAGCTAGAGGCCAGTATTTAGGCTTAGCAGAAAATGTCAATTGCTTTTGTAGGACATGCACTAGTTAATGACGTCTAAAAGTTGTTTTTTCTTCTTACTTTTTATTTTATCTCCCTTATGCCCTCAAAAAGCACTATGCATTTTAAAAACAGTGTGGTGCATTAACTCTAGCAAACACTTTTCTATCATTGTCTATTCACATGTGAAAGAAAACAAATGCATTTACCGTTACTGTCTAATTCACCATTTAGTTGTTCTGTTTCTTTACATACAGGTAGTCCTTGCTTAATGACCATTTGTTCAAAAACCATTTGAAATTACAACAGAACTGAACAAAGGGACTTACAACCAACTAAACAAAGGGACAAACAAAGGGACTTATGCCCCAAAATATGGCTGTTGCATGCCCTCACAGCCACATGATTGCAGTCAGGGTGCTTGGCAATCCATTTGCACTTATGGCAGGTTGTCACTACCCTACAATTATGTGATTGCCATGTGCAATCTTCCCTGACAGCTTTTCCACAAAGTCAACCAATCGCTTGGATTTTTGAGAGGGACTTTTTTACCCAGCCTCCTTAACAGCAAAATTGCTGCCTTGATTTTGTCCCACAGGGTGGAGCCAGGAGACCTTATACTAGGGATCACGCAGGTCTCATGCAGAAGCCCTATACTAGGGATTCAAACCGCTGAACTGCTGACCTTTCTGATCGACAAGCTCAGCATCTTAGCCACTGAGCCACCTAGCCAGCCTCTATAGCAAGGAGCAGATTTGTTCTCAAGGAGGCTCAAGGAGTTCCTTCTGCCCATGGAGGGGAGGGAACCTCAGCGCTGGGCACTGCCGCTTATTTTCTCCACTCCAGCATTGCCGTTCCCTTCTGCATACAGAGGGGAGATGCCTATCTTGCTTCATCAGGCAGTTTTTTTTTTTTTTACTTCATTCACCTACAGTAACTACCGCAACGGGGATTGCGGTCATTGAGCAAGGTGGTCACGTGAGTGTCTCACTTAACAACTGCAATGACTTACAACCTACATTCTGGGTTCAAATTGAGGACTATCTGAGGGGTCCTTGGTCAAATTCAAATCTTTATTATCAGTGCACAACGTATATACAATGAGATTGGTTGAGCTTCCTCAGTGCATCCACCCCCAACACAATACAACTCACAGTGAAGACAAAAAATCCCTAACCCAATAAACCCAGTCCTATTGCACGAGTGTGAACATGTTACACATTGCGCCGGCCCTGCAGTCCATTATACTATATAGTTATTATTTCTCATTCAGGAATCTGACAGCCCATGGATAAAAACTGTTCTTCAGCCTGTTTGTGCGGCTGGCTATACTTCTATATCTCCTTCCCGATGATAGGAGGGTAAAGAAGTGATGATCAGGGTGAGAGTCGTCCCAGTCCTAGCACTGATGATGTTATCTAATTTGGGTTATGAAACATCTGCAAGAAAACAAGCAAGCTCAGAGAGAACCAAGGACCCCCTCATGTCAACCCTGAGCTACAAATATTCTCCTTTATAAAGACTATCTGTATTCCAAGAATAGATTAGGCAATGAATTCAGTTGAAAGAAATTCAACATCTCCTAGAATGATCTGACTATAACTTGATAAAATTCTTTCATCGCAGGCTTACTAGACAATGTCAAAATTCAGCAAATTCTATTTTAAAGGTTGCTTGCTTGTGGCAGATAGACTTGAATGCTCATAGAGAACCAGACCATGAATTAAGAAGCATCAACAAGAGACTGCTTTTGCATTACATTTTTTTCTGAAGAAATATTGTCTCAGGAGAGTTTCCAATAACTTTATGTGGATCTTAACTTCAAAGCCTATTTTTAAGATATGCAGTGCTACGTGAAATCTGATGTCTACCCATGTGGACATCAAAGTGAAATAGTAATTCTAGCTGGCAGGGAATTCTGGGAGTTATAGAGCATACCTGGTCAGCTTGTGCCTGGAAAGGCAAGAGGGCACTGCATCTTCTTACAGAGATAGAAAAGGAATTTACCACTTAGTAATGGAATTAGGTAAGTGAAAGTTCTCCTTACGTTACAATAATTGCTAGTCTGTTTACAAAGGTGTTTTGCTTTTAATTTATCTCTGGCCTGGCAGATCAGGGATTAGAATTCTATGCTAAATATGGAAGGTGGAATAAAATACTTGGTCTCCACCAACCTGTTCGATTATTAGCACGCTACTAAATAAGGCTACAGCATAAAAAAATTAAGGACAACCTAGAAAAAAATAATGCAATATTCTTTTACATAACAATGAATGTTAATAGTAGCCAAGTACATCACAATGAACTAGGCTTTATTTCATGTAAAAATATTTTTATTTCGACCTGGAGTAACCTAGAATCTTATTCTTATCATCATTCTGGCGCCAATAACACACTTGACAAGAATATACTGTAATTGGATTAATGATTGCCAATGATATCAAAGTATTTTCATAAAAATGTACAATACACAGAGCATAAGTGACCTACTAATGCTGCTCCATATTATCACTGTTCCCACATTCTCCCAACTGGGTGCCACTTTAAATGTACCCTGATTAGAAGCCACAGATTCTTGGGAGTCGTAGTCCCAACATATCTAGAGACCACCAGCAAGTAGCAGAAAACAATCAGTTCCATGCAAAAGAATTCATCACAATCTCAGTATCCAAATGTAGTTCTTAAGATCCTCTCAGCTGTTACCATACTACTTGTAAAAGTTTTTACTCTAACAGACAGAAGGAATATTGAACTGGATTATTTTTTATTTTGAGAAGGCACAAGTTTACATTTCTGTTCCTGAAGGCAAGATGTATTCTTTCCTTCTCAGTGATGTTGTTATACTGTAGGATAGTTGTTATGCTGTAGGACAGTGTTGGCGAACCTTTAGCACCAAGTGCCAAAACAAGAGTGTGCGCACATGCATGTGCTGAAAACCAGAAGAGCAGCTGTCCGGTGCACATGCACACCAGACGGCTACTCTTCCGGTTTTTGGCACCCCGTGCGCATGAAGACCAGCTGGCTAATGCACTGGAACCTGCAAAAACAACGGGGCGACAGCTTGTGTGCCCAAGGAGATGGCTCTGCGTGCCACTTCCAGCATGTGTGCCATAGGTTCACCATCATGGCTGTAAGATAACCTTATCCCCAAAGTTAGAAATGTAGTGTTACAGGAAACACTTTTTCAATTATGTATCATTATTTATTACACAATTTTCATATTTCTTAAATAACATGGCTAAAATTATAAACATTTATCAAATTGGGAGCAAATATTGTAAAAATTGAGGAACTGGCATCTACAACCATGACTATCTCTCTTATTATTTATTTATTTATTTATTTATTTATTTATTTATTTATTTATTTATTTATTTAAATTTGTATACCGCCCTTCTCCCGAAGGACTCAGGGCGGTGAACAGCCAAAATTAAAATACATACAATATAAAATTTAAAATAATTTAAAAGCAGAATTAAATCAAATTGGCTTCCCAAAAATTAAAAACCATTACCCTTAAAATAACCCATTAAAATTTTAAGCCAGCCCAGCTTGCTGAAATAGGAAGGTCTTCAAAGCTCGACGGAAGGTCCGGAGGTCCGGGATCAGTCATATTCCTGAGGGTGGCTCGTTCCAGAGGGCGGGTGCCCCCATAGAGAAGGCTCTCCCCCTGGGGGTCGTCAGTCGACATTGCTTGACCGACGGCACCCTGAGGAAGCCCTCTCTGTGGGAGTGAGTTGGCCAGTGGGAGGTTATCCGTGACAGAAGGTGGTCTCGTAAATAACCGGGCCCTAAGCCATGGAGTGCTTTAAAGGTGAGAACCAATACCTTGAAGCGCACCCGGAATACCACCGGAAGCCAGTGCAGCTCGCGCAGGAAAGGTGTCACATGGGAGCACCATGTCGCCCCCATAATTCCCGCGCAGCCGCATTCTGGACCAGCTGGAGCTTCCGAGTGCTCCTCAAGGGGAGCCCCATGTAGAGAGCGTTGCAGTAGTCCAGGCGAGAGGTGACGAGGGCATGAGTGACCGTGCATAGGGAGTCCCGATCCAGAAAGGGACGCAACTGGCGTATCAGGCGAACCTGATAGAAAGCCCCCCTGGCCACGGCCGTCATATGCTCTTCTAAAGACAGCCGTGCATCCAGGAGGACACCCAAGTTGCAAGCCCTCTCCATGGGGGCCAATGACTCGCCCCCAATAGCCAGCGATGGCACCAGCTGGCTATATCGGGACGCCGGCACCCACAGCCACTCGGTCTTGGAAGGTTTGAGTCGAAGCCTGTTCCTCCCCATCCAGACCCGCACGGCCTCCAGGCACCGGGACATCACTTCAAGGGCATCGTTGGGGTGGTCTGGGGTGGAAATGTACAGCTGAATATCATCAGCATACAGATGGCATCGCACCCCAAATCCACAGATGATCTCACCCAGCGGCTTCACATAAATGTTGAACAGGAGAGGCGAGAGGACTGACCCTTGTGGCACCCCACAAACAAGGTGCCTCGAGGTCGACCTCTGCCCCCCAGCAAACAAGGACTGCAACCGGTCGGAGAGATAAGAGGAGAACCACCGTAGGACAGTGCCTCCCACTCCCAACCCCTCCAGCCGGCGCAGCATGATATCAAGGTTGATGGTATCAAAAGCCGCTGAGAGATCTAATAGGACCAGAACAGAGGAACATTCCCTGTCCCGAGCCCTCCAGAGATCATCGACCAACGTGACCAATGCCGTTTCCATGCTGTACCCAGGCCTGAAGCCGGACTGGAATGGATCCAGATAAACAGTTTCATCCAGGTACTGTGGGAACTGTCGTGCAACCACACTCTCGACAACCTTCGCCATGAAGCAAAGATTGGAGACAGGACGGTAGTTTGCCAAAACAGCCGGATCCAGAGAGGGCTTCTTGAGGAGGGGCCTCACCACTGCCTCTTTCAAGGCGGGAGGTAAGACACCCTCACTCAGAGAAGCGTTAATAATCCTCTGGAGCCAGCCTCGTGTAACCTCCCGGGTAGCCAGCACCAGCCAGGAGGGACACGGGTCCAATAAACATGTGGTTGCGTTCAATCTCCCCAGCAGCTTGTCCACGTTCTTGGGAGTCACAGGATCGAACTCCTCCCAGACGACGTTCTCAAGACCCGCCTCAGACACATCGCCTGAACCCACCCAGTCAGAGTCCAAGCCGTCCCGAATCTGAGCGATTTTATCGTGCAGATAATACGTAAAATCCTCAGCACGCCCTTGCAAGGGGTCTTCCCGCGCTCCCAGATGGAGAAGGGAGCGGGTCACCCTAAACAAG